>NC_056726.1:1690549824-1690634824 GCF_019279795.1 Protopterus annectens
GTATTGTAGCACGCTGGAATGCCATAGGTGTGTAATAGGGTTACCTGCAATCTGGCTCTACATACACCCCCCCCAATGTTAGGCTGTGTCCATATGTGGCACCTGTCTGTGTTGTAGCATGGCAGAACAGTGCAGCTGTGCAGGAAGGTGTCATGATATTGTGGACCTGATGGCTGAATGTACCCCATATATATATATATATATATATATATATATATATATATATATATATACACATATATGTCCACAAATATACAGATACCCATATGTAGACATATTTATATATATATATATATATATATATATATATATATATATATATAAACACATATATACATATATGCACATGTCTACATATATACAGACACACACACACACACACACACACACACATATATGTTTGTAAATACATGTCCCCTATATTACCAGCACAGTGCTGCATTATATGTGCGAGAGAACAGCACACATAGCAATACACACAGATATATACAGCTGTCAGTGTGTGCAACATGGACTGGTATGTCACACGTGAACCCCTTGTTGGGACCACATTGTCCTTGTCTGTGAAGTAAGGAATGGGAATATGGGGAAGTATGGCAGGTATAGTTGTGGAGGTGGTCCGGGTTAGTAGCTATAGAGGATAGCTTACAGGGATGGTATGTGACACATGCGGTGGGTAAACACCCCAGGATGGTGTGTGTGGTCTGTGATGTGGAATCCCCATGTGCCCCAATATGGACACAATGGGAACAAGCCTCCCACCCACAGCTACTCACAACAGCAGTCCACGTCCCAAAGGTGCCTGGCCTGGAAGCTGAGCAGGAGGAGCATGTGGACCCTGTGAATGTGTACCGGGTGCCTCAAGATGATGTGTTTGTGGAGCCCGCTATAGAACAGACCCTGGACCTGACCTCAGGGGACAAGATCATGTCTGTGTGTGCCCTCGGGGGGGGGCAACATCCCCTGAGTTGATTCCACCTGAAGGTAGTGCTGGACCAGTAAATGAGTAGGCCCTGGGGTGGGTCCCACATGTGATGTGGCCTGGTAAAACGGGCAGATGAGTTTGGAGAGGTGGTTCTACTGGCAAATATTCCATAAACATGCTATTATATCACTGTTATAGAACATATGTAGGTAGTAATAGTCTACACAATCCCGGAACATGTCCAACAGCATGCATAGATATCTCCAATAACACAGAATGTCAGACGTGCAGCAATCATACCACAGGCATATATGGAACCATAGTGCCCCTGACAATGGCATGCAGGTGAATAGTCTGTAACAGGCCAGCAATGATAGTGTCCACACAGGGAACATGTCTACAAACACATAGCACAAAGTGTGGTACAATACAATATCTGTCCCATTGGTAGGTAAGCTGTAGCCATACCTATTGAGTTGTGTGTACAGTTTGTTGCTGCTGATATAGTGGGGGGTGACAGAGATGTGTATTAAGAACTGTGGTAACCTTGCTGTATGAATTGCTCAGACCTGTTTCAATCTTTATGTCTTTCAGGTAAGATGTCACATGGATGGCTCCTGGCTTACTCAGCTGCTAAGAATGACATAGTGATAAACCATCTAATCCAGCAGTACCCTGTCCTGTTTGGCCAGACCACCCATGAGCAGCAAGAGAGGACTGCCCTGTGGAATGACCTAATCCACAGGATCAATGGTGTTGGACTGCACAACCGCAGCTATGAGCAGGTCTGGCATCATTGTTATGACCTGCTTTGCAATGCCCGTCGGCATGCTGCTGCAATCTGGGGGGATTACCTCGCAGCAGGGAGGGCCATGCCATCCATCCCACCGACATGTGTTGAGGAGCTCCTCACCAGCCTCGTGGCACCTGAGCATCTGCATAGCCAACAACTGCCAGACACCATTGTGGAGGTGGATGCTACCCACACACCGGTTGAGGAGCATGCAGGTAAGGCCACAGGGCACATCAGTAGACCACTGTTGCATATGCATCAGCATCTGTACAGGTAGAACATGCATATCTGACATGTCATAGATATAGTTTGTTGCTGCATAGTAGTGATAAACAGATGTGCATACATGGTAGTATTGTGGACATGTACTGTTGATGTACTGTAATGCTGCACCCACCCTGTAGCAATGCCACAGGTGTGGCCACTGACTTCACATCTCTCACCCTCTTATGTAGGTCCCTCTGGTATACCACCAAGGCAGCAACCTGTAGCCGGTGAGTATGGTTTATGTTGATGCTTGCCAATACACCGAGCATGTAATGGCTATGGTATATTCCATACACACATCTAACACACATACCCAGAATGCATGCTGTGCATGTGCTCGTATTGCTGCTGTTAAATGCACAGCATCACGGTGGTGACCATGATGGGGTATTGGAAGGGTATGTCAGACACCTGCAAGATAACTAACATCCTGTCATTGTGGAATATGTACACTGGGAGTAATATAATGGTGGGAGACATGGCCTACATTAGGGACATGTGTGAAACATCACCCGTATACAATGCAACAACAGTGTATATACCAGTAATACAATGGCATCAGTTACAGAGTTACACTATGACATAACGTATTACGGTGGTCCACATTATCAGCTGGTACTAAGCTGTAACATGTGGTGTGCAGTGTATGGGACAATGCAAACTGACACATGCATAGGTCTTACTTGTCAAGCATCTGCAAAAAGGCTGAAGGTGGGGAGGGGGTGTCAGCATGACACACCAGTGCACTGCAGCAGGGATCCTAAGGATGCTAAGAATGGCTGTATCTGCACATAGTCAGGTTCAGGAACTGTGGCAGACATAACCCTACCCCCACAGCAATAGTGATGGCAGTGTATGAACACCAGGGGATGTGCACATGAGTAGACCTTGCAATAATGCAGATTTGGGGGACATGTATAGGGCAGACTGAACATATACTGGCAAATGCAGATGGCCCATACTAGTATACCCCTTCCAAAAGTAGTCACTGCTGCAGTACACATAACAATGGGTGCAAAAAACTGTCATGATAATGGTGTGCATGCATATGCACACACGGAGTGTATGCATCGCGGTCAGCATCTGCACACCTAAACACATTCCTTAGACACTGCATGTTAATGTACAGGACATATGTCACATAGCGGGCTCATGTACTGTTAATATATGAGGTGATGTGGTCTCATCGCAGATTAAGAAAGGGTGTGTCACATCAATAAGAGTGTGTACACTTCTCATAGCCAAGGTATGATCTATCGGTTGTCAGCGTAATAGCATTGGATTGGTCATACATGGACCGCTGATGTTGAGATCTGTAAACCAGACATCAAGCATTCACAAAGGACGTCCGTCCACATATCATTCCAGGTATGTGTTGCTGAAAAACATAGGGGCTGTGAGCATTAGAGCTGACATAACTGACACAGTACTACGCATTCAGCAATGGGTTGTACACCTGTGAGGTTTGGTGCACAGTACATGGCAGGGTGCAGAACAGGTGCACAGCAATACTGTGTACATGGGTGCAGTGGTACCCAGGGGAAGGGGCATCACCTACTAACACAGCACATGCATCACACACATGTATTCTGTTGCTAGCATGAATTCACTGTATTTACTGTAGCTGCACTGCATGCTGTTGTGTACCAGATGTTATGCATGTTGACAGATGGGTAATAGGAGGACTGTGTGTACTATCATTATGCAGTCTCACCTGTATGTGTGTGTGTGTGTCTCAGTGGGTGGTTATTTTGTCTGAGGATCACTCTGGTGAAGCGGAGGGAGGGTGATGCATGTAGGATGCGTGTGTGCGTGTGTGTGTGTTTGTGTGTGTGTCCATGTATGCACATGTATGATTGTGGTGTTGTTCATACAGCAGTACTTCCCTTTGAGATTGCGCAGTCCATGGACATGGACTGACACATGACGCACCAGGAATACTTGTCATGTATGTAATCACAGGACAGCTGATAGTATAATAAGTTCTGTAGCATGGAACATGCAATGGGAGGGAAGGTAGACACCAGGTATACCCTTAATATCACATTCAGCAGAGAGATGACTGACAACCCATGTATGCAGCACTACAGATGCATTGGGGAATTAATTACTAGACAACACCAGGGAGTGTATCCATATATTACAATTGTCACATGATAGGTTGATTGAGCAGCATATCTGGCATGTACTGAGCAATACTTACACATGACATTCCAGTGCATGATATTATGGAGTGAACATAATAGCCCATCACATGTATAGATGTATATAGGGGCCATGCTCACGATGTCAGGACATACACAGGGTGAACACTGAATGAAAGCAGTGAGGCCATGTAAAACCCCTCCACTCAGGTCAGGGAGGTAATGGAGTAACAGGTCCTGTGTTGTGATCATTTGTCTAGGCATTTAGAGGAATGATACATTAATGAGTGCTATTAATGAGTGTATGTTACCAAGTGTGATGCAGAATGGAGAATGCATGGGAATAAATGTGGGACTGTCTGTAAAGTCACGGACACTTAGGTATTAAGGTGGTGTGTGTGTGTGTGTGTGTGTGTGTGTGTGTGTGTGTGTGTGTGTGTGTGTGTGCGTGTGTGTGCATGTGTGTGCGTGTGTGTGTGTGTGAGTGTGTGTGTGTACTGTTATGCAATGCTGTGCAGGTGTTAAAGTGCATTTCTTGTTTTCCCCCTCAGGTGGCGAGGTGGGTCAGGGACCCTCCTGCATTCAATCTGATGTTGGTGTCCATACAGACACCAAAGATGATGATAGTACTGTTGAGGCACAGGTAGGGCTGTCAGGGGCCAAAACAGGCACCAGTGGCCATAGTGGAGGGACAGCTGGCGTTTGGTGGCAGTGCACAGGAGAGTGTGGTAACCATACCTACTGTGTCAGGTCACAGCAGGCATAGCCAGATATCCAGCAGGGCACTACATAGGCAGATGTCCCAGGGTGCTCATGGTAGGGCCAATGGTCATCATGCCCCTGGCAGATGCACCACAACTGGTACCACCAGGCGCATGTTTCAGGCTGTCATGGTGATGCAGGCACGTATGGAACATTACACCAGAGAGGGTCTGAGGCTGCAGAGGGCTGCTCTCACATCTGCAAGCGACAACTTCCATGAATTGTCTGGTACAATCCGTGCTTATACCAAGCTCATGGATAGATGGTCTGGTGAGATAATGGACCTCATCAACTGTGGTATGTCCATACTTGAACGTGTGGTGGGAGTGCAGCGATGGCCGCATGGATGTAAGCCAGCAACACCAACAGCTGGCAGTCAGTGTGGATGTGCTAGGACATCAAGAGGCTCTCATAGTGGCAGTGCCAGCCCTGGCACTGTGGGAGGGCACAGTCCACAACAAACCACAGCAGGTCATGAGCACATTGTCCTGGCCAGTGCCAGGAGGGACCTGGTTCCAGCGGACATCTGTCATCATCAGTGGTGAGTAGCACATTGAGGCCTGTACCTGGATGTGCCCATGGAATCCCTGTCAGGCACAGTCCACGTGTCTGTGGCCAGAGGCAGTGAACAGCACACCCTGCCAGATATGGTCTGCAGCTGTCCATAAACACCTGTGTAGGGCAGCAGCATGGCAGAACTGTGTGCATGCATACCCACACACTATATGAACACATCTAAGGGCAACCCCATACCTACACACACCACATCACCATGCCTAGTTCACCTCATTACACCTCTCACCCACACACATGGCATCAAATGTATGGCCCACCCTCGGTCTCTGGCAAACCAACAACACACCCTGTGCATATGATGATACCTGTGCCACATCCTTGTCATCCATAACATCCATGCAGGGACAGGCTAATATGGTTCTGATGTACACGGTGACTGTACTACAGTGTACCAAAGTACTACAGTGTAACATGTCAGGAGTAAAGTTTAATGCATACATGTCAGGTAGTGTAGCTGTCCAGCAATGATGCATTATATCTGTTAGTAACACTGGTTGATTGTGGTCTCCATAATGTTATCTATTTGTGTTGTAGTGTACATGTGTCAGCAGGAGGGTGGTCTGCAGTCATATTCCACAATGGGGTATGGCACTGTGGTGACACCATGGCTGTGACATATCTGGAGTACAGTTGAACACATGTCACAGGTTTGTATAACAGTTATTGCCTGTACCACATGGACAGGTGACCTGCTGGGACATGTATAATCTGCAACCTGATGTAGACCCATCCACATACATGCACACTTTTACTTGGCAGTACAGGGACTAGACCCCTACCTAGGTATGTAGTGTTACTGAAGTGTGTGGCTTTCATTGCACACAACACATAGTGATTAGAGTGAGGTGTGTTCCAGGTTACATGTTACATGCAGAACTTCCCCAGACATGTACAGTATACTAATGGAGGATGCAATGGGTGTATATGGACAATACATAGTGTTACATACCTTCATATACACATTAACAGACACATAACAGGCAGACACACGACCAAGAGACCTGGGCCTATAGCTGCTAATTAACTTGACAGTATGTTCAATGTATTACAGGTAGTCTGCACACAGCACATGCATAACTGGGCTGGATTGTGGTATCAGTTACCTGTATGGTTGATGGTGACAGTGTTAACCATAAAGTGGTACATGGGACATATACTGGGTGTACCTTGGTGTAATGACAGTGTACACAGCACCCAAATCCCCCATGGATATTGTACTCCCTGAAACCCATGATGACACTCTGATATACCCACCATCACACATTGCCCATGACTGCGATACAACCCATTCTATATCCCAACAGTGGTACTACAGGGATATGCATCTAATGCACATTCCACAGGCATAGTAGGGTGTTGCATTGCCATGCCTCACCTATGGGCAGCAACAACACTATCTGTACTACTGTGTGGCAATGGGTATTGTAATAGGAGTATGTGGCCTCGGAATGCTGTACCCTACAGACATACGGACATGCACACATACACACACTTGTCAGAACTCAATGGGTATCCCATGCCTATCGACCCAGTTGTACAGCACTATTGTGCTGGTACTGCAAAGCTCATGTAGCCAGTAGGGAGAGGAGCATAACACAGTACATGTAATGTCCCATACAGCAGCAGCCACAACTGACTATGGTAATGGGTGTTGAGGTGGTTGTGACGGGCCTCATGGAATTCCCAAGTACAGGTGTGCTAGCACACAGACACTGCTATCCTCAGTAATGCAAACGTACACATGTCAGTACAAGGGTGCATTGCTGCAGGTGGTCATAGCTGTGTATCTTCACTTATTATAGATGTCATTACCCTGCTATGTTATTGGACTGGGTGGTGAGAACTGATTACTAGGGCTAAGCCATCTTTAGTAGGTATCAGCATTGCTCCAGTACAACAGCTAAGCTGATTTGCACACTGGTAAGAGAATCTTACACTGTGTAAGTGCCCTTACATTTACCCATATCATAGCACTGCTTAGCATTGAGCAAACCCAGGCAAACCTGCTTAAAGCTGCTCAAAACTGACTTAACCACTCTGTACCTGACAGCTCTTCTTCTGCCCAGCAACAAAATGTACAGCCCTTGCAGGACTTGAACCCAGGACCCTGCACACTATAGTCACAACACTTAACCACTACGCTATGACCACTGTGAAGACAGCTGTTGTTTTTAGAATATATCTGTCAATACATGTATTGCTTAGTATTGAATAATTGCCTTTACTTCCATAAATGTGCAGTACTTATTATTAATATGACTGTTGCATCACATATGTTCTGTTATCATAATGTACACATATCAGATACATATGGTGAGATACATCTGGGAAGGTATACACAACCGTGATGTTTACACATGACAGGAATATAGATACATACATATACATATGTTGATATATGTCTACATGTACATACACATGTATATTCATACATATGTCTGTATACACATCTGTATAGAGCATCATATATATGGCCATGTGTAGATCTCTTTGTATATGCATATAAATATATATATATATATATATATATATATATATATATCCATATATGTATGCCGATATGTATATGTGTATATATCTATATAGATATATGGATAATTATATGTACATATATGTTCACCATATGTCCAGAACATGGAGTGGAGTCCTCCCTCAGTCCCAACCTCTTAGTGCAAGGGGATGCCAGGTATGTATTTCAGGTATATATGTAGACTGTTGATATTGTAATAGGGGTTATCTTAACAGATATGTGTGTGGGAGGCCACATCTGCTTTTAACATGTGCACCACTGGCTACTGACAGACATCCTAAGGACATTATAGTACAGTACCACTGCTAGCACAGTAATGATCCTGTGGACTACAGCAGAGATATGGCCAATAAATGTGGGCAGTCTGACACACTCTGGCCAGTCCAGAGGTATACACAGAATCCCTTAGTGCAAGACATATGCACCAAGCCTGACAATGTGGATGTTAACAGCCATGTAGATGGGTATATCACGTAAATACTGGAATACATATGCCCACATAGGTTATGCATTCACACACTCCTGTCTGTCCTGACACATAATAACCACTGGTGAAGAGATCACATGGCCACATACTACCCAATAGTTAGTGACATACATCTGTACAGCATTCCACTGCTTTCTCAGAAATGCATGACAGTTATGGTGGCCCGGCAGCAGTACATCTGGCAAATATCTGGACATATCATCACAGTGGGTAAGTACAATAAGCTACTAGGCATGTAACAAAACACTGTGCAAACTACAGGCAGACTGCCACAACACTGGCCTACATTTATTATGGGGGAATACATATGTACCTGCAAATATAGCAGGCTCTATAGGCATGTCACAGCACAGAGTAACAGACAACTGTGTGAAAGTGCATACCCACAACCAATGTGAACACAGCCACAGCCACATATGGCAAGCTATCACAGTATATGGACTGTCTGATCAACACCATCCTCATATGTGCCATTCACACACTGCCCTACATATACTGGGCCACTACACAGTGTAGTCCGATGCCTGTCTGTGGTATGGGACATGTGCATGTTTGGCCCTACAGATATGTAAGCCTATAGGGTACCATACACTAGAGCACCATGTAACATCAGGTAGAACAGGACCAAGAACAATGACATCTACCACAGTCGGTACACAGGCCAAGGTACATATTCACAATACACACACTGTCGACAATCACCATAAGTACACAGACTTCAGTACTGTACACTCAACCACAGAATGCCCAGGTTATGTCCTCAAATATAACCCCTACTATACATAGCATGTGCAGCAGTCTGATATCTCACTGGCTTGTTATCAGATATGATGTCAATAAATAATGGTGTACAGAACATATGCACCTCTTACTGCATGACATATGCACAAAGGTTGACAGAATTGAGGCTGGAGGCACAAACACAGGGCCAGTATTGACATGTTGCCGTGATAACCTCATAGAGTTACTGTTGTAACAGGGTTTGTTGTGACATATGTCCTATGAGGGATATGAAATCAGTAACTCTCATGGCTGTCACCATGTACTGACTGCAATCCTCACCCTATGCTTCTGCAGTTCTCAGATAGGTGTTCTTTGAGTAACACAGGGAAAAAAAAGGCACCACACACTGCCCAGTCTGCAGATGACCCTACAGATGGGGGTTTCCTCAAAAACATACCACTGTTATGACAGGTATTAAAACATGTAGACCAGCCATATCCACACACACCCTGTTAAACCGACATTACTCCAAATGCAGAATAGCAACACTTACATTCTGTAGGCATGTCAGGCACATCCCCTTCCTGTGGGTTGGCCTGTTTCCACAGTGTATGTTATTAAGAGGTAAATCCCAAATCCATCTGTGATGCTGTTTGCCAAACACCAGATCTAGGTCCTGCTCACAGTGAATGAAAAGGCCCAACACCATGATGTTCCTAGATACTGGGGTATGTTTCCATGCAATTGGCTATGGGAATGTTACTACAGCTGTTCCACATGCAATCAGCTAGAGGAGGGCTGCAATTCGTGCAGAGGCAATCAGTTGATCATGAGCATCACTTACAAAACAGAAGCTTCTGCCTAAGCAAAGCAGGTGTAGTTCTCCACATCCACCAGAGAGGGAGTGGGAGAGACAGAGACAAAGTAAGACAAGGAGGGGGTGGAAGAGTAAAACCTAAGCGTGTTTGTGTCACACACCTACCAGTACAGGGTTTCAAACCCTTCACTGACTATGTACTGCTGTCAGATGTCTATGCAGTTATTGCATGTGCCAGATAGGTTACATGTTGAGGAGCTGTCCAAACATATATGTGATGATGAGTGACATCTGCAACAGTGATATGGTAGCGATATGGTAGGTGTAGTTCACGTGCCTGTCCACATGAACAGGTATCAGCATCAACGCAGCCACACACCCTCAGGGAATCACACACATTGACAGACTTGACAGGGTCAGGAATACACTTCCTAACTAGTTAGTTTGCCAAAATACAGTAATGTGCAGGTATCACATGCACCACAGGGGTTTTCTGGAGGTTATATGGGCAAAGGCCATGTGAAGGTTTATGAAATCAGAAAACATGCTTCAGTATACCAATGGGAGTTGTAGTGAGTGTGAATGTGGTCAAAAGCATCATACATCACACAAACACACAGACACAGGGTGCCAGTACTGACATGCATGCATGCATTGCTTCACAGGTGTGTAGTGGTTGTCTGTACCAGAAGGCTATACAAGGCTAGGTAAGGGGTATACCATGGCATCAGGCTGCATGACAATGGTCTGCAGTGTGTCTCAGGGGTGTAGTGTCTGGATTGGCCCACACAGGTGGATGTTGTATTCACCATCCAGTCACCTGGGTAACTATTGTGTTTGGCCATTGCTGTGCAATGCTTGCCATGTATGTGTTTTTTAGTCCATGACATGGACGCTGTCTGGGATGTGCACATGTCCCACATGCATGTACAGTGATATGTGGAACTGTACCTGGGGTCTCTGGCTCATGTTGTGTACACAGATTGTTATCATCAGATATGCCAATCCTGCATCATGTTGCAGGAACTGGTAATGGACAGCAGGTTGACCCTGCACCTACACTGATAGCATGATACAGGTATTCCCTGGTGTCAGTGGCATCTGTTCATACAGGGCATGTGTTTAAGGCATGGTATGTCCTTTGTGGGTCACATTTGATGGCACCACAGTTGTTGCAGGCATCCAGTGGGGAACATAGTGAAGGCACACTCTCTGTACGTATGTGCCAATTGTACTGATGGACAGGGCGCCATGCTCTCTGTAGTCTACTGCAATCACACCATGGTTACTATCTGTGGGCAATATGCAGGGTACTACCAACATAGTGGTTGTTGCCTAGGCAAGTGTGTTTGTGTATGAGACATGGGTTGAGACTGTTCCCTGGGTAATACAAGGGTTGCTAACTTTGTTCACCAGGCCTTGATGTCACATGTAGGATTGGCACCCCAGCCTCTCAGCTATTTCACATCTGTTATCCTTGTAAGGTGGACATTGTGACATATAATAGGGCTACCATATAAGAAATTTACAAAACCAGTGACACAATGAGTCTAGTTGTTATACACTCACAGTCACCTCCACACAGGATAAGGATTACAAACACAGACACACACACTTGCCATGTCTGGGATTAGAAGTCCTATCTAACTAGTTTATTACACTACAGAATTACGCAGTTATAGGACGCGCCACAGAAATTTCTGGAGTACTTGTTCCCCAAAGGTGTATTTCACTGGGAATTACATCAGTAGGCTTGCCAAAGAAGGTCAATTGAGGTTGTAGTGACTGTGAATGGCCTCAAAAGCATTGCACCCTACACAGACAAGGAAACACACACACAAACATCCACACATGCCATGTGTTGGGAACAGAACCCCAATTAAAGTACTATATCACACTACAACATTACGCTGTTATAGGACACACCACAGAGATTACTGGGCTACTCCTGTCCCAAAGGTGTATTTCAAAGTGAATGACATCAGCAGCCTTGCCAAAGTAGGGCATTTGAATTGTAGTGAGTGTGACTAGCCTAAAAAACATTGCTCCCTACACAGAGAGAGACACAACACAGTTTCCATGTCCAAGAATAGAACTCTTACCTAGCTAATTTATCACACTACAGCATCACACAGTTATAGGACATCCCACAGAGATTACTGGGCTACTGCTTTCCCAAAGGTGTATTTCAAAGTGAATGACATCAGCAGCCTTGCCAAAGTAGGGCATTTGAATTGTAGTGAGTGTGACTAGCCTAAAAAGCATTGCTCCCTACACAGACAAAGATACACACACAGACACACACAATTGCCATGTCTGGGATTAGAACTCCTACCTAACTAGTTTACCACACTACACAGTTATAGGATGTGCCATGAAGGTTACTAGGCTATTTATTTCCCAAAGGTGTATTTCAAAGTGAATGACATCAGCAGCCTTGCCAACATAGGGCATTTGAATTGTAGTGAGTGTGACTAGACTAAAGAACATTGCTCCCTACACAGACACACACATACACACACACACATTCACACACAGTTGCCATGTGAGAGATTAGAACGCCTGCCTAATTAGTTTATCACACTACAGCATTACACAGTTATGGGACATGCCACAGAGATTACTGTGCTACTCTTTTCCTAAAGGTGTATTTTAAAGTGAATGACATCAGCAGCTGTGCCAAAGTAGGGCATCTGAATTGTAGTGAGTGTGACTAGACTAAAACACATTGCACCCTACACAAACAGAGACACACACACGCACACACAGTTACCATGTCTGGGATTAGAACTCCTACCTAACTAGTTTATTACACTACAGCATTATGCAGTTATAGGACACAACATAGAGATTACTGGGATACTTCTTTCCCAAAGGTGTATTTCAAAGTGAATGACATCAGCAGCCTTGCCAAAGTAGGACATTTGAAGTGCAGTGAGTGTGACTAGCCTGCAAAGCATTGCTCCCTACACAGACAGACAAACACACACACACACACACACACACACACACACACACACACACACACACACACACACACACACACACACACACACACACACACACACAACATAGTTGCCATGTCGGGGATTAGAACTCCTACATAACTAGTTAATCATACTACAGCATTCGCAGTTATAGGATGCACCACAGAGATTACTGGGCTATTCCTCTCCCAAAGGTGTATTTCAAAGTAAATGACATCAGTAGGCTTGTCATAGTAGGGCTATTGGGAGGGCAGTGTGTGCGCATGAGCGATAACCCATTCATCTATAGGTAGACACACCACACTCAGGCACATGCAGGTTTATATTCCGCAGGTACATATGTACAACTGCTAGATGACTACTGCCTTCTACAGTCATGCTGCACAGCTACCACTTGGCCACAGAGTCTGTAATGCTGAAGGATACCAGTGGCTAATTTTTACAGTGAGTGACATTTACACATCATGTGGTTGTAGCCATTTGGCTGTGTGTTGGGTGGGACAGGCCTCGTGATGGAAGGCTCTTTGTCACTGTCACTCCCTTCCAAACATCTATGTATGTATACTTTTGGCATATTATAGTGTGTTGTCCTTGGATATATGTGTGTATTTCTATCCAATGTGTGTGCAAAGCATGACTGGTGCATACTGAGGATTGTATGCGCTAACATCTGCACCTGTCAGATATGTATGGTCCACGGTTGTTGACAGACATGGGCTTCATTTGTTTAAGTGTGTGAGCATGCCCAGTATGACCTTTCAGTATGTTGTTGTTGGACATGGCCTTCATTTCTCTAAGTGTGTGAGCATGCCAAGTATGCATGTGGATCCATTGCAGGTAGTTTGTACTCTAGTGTAGACATTTGTGTTCTACACCTACAAGTAGAAAACTGTTTCTGCAGGATATCTGCAGATCAGTTGGCAATATGGTGTCAAACTGTGCAAGGGATAGTGTGTACTGTAGGTGATTGTGTCTGTGCTGATTCTGCTACATGGTACTGGTGTTAGCAGAGATATTCAGACATGTGTACTGTTATACACTGTGATGTTGTATGTCCTCAGGTACTGTCAGGTGGATATTTTTGCTCACAGTGATGTCCTGGGGAACACAGGGTGAATGCAGCTGTGTCCAGTATTGTGGTCAAATGCCTACATATTCATTGAAAGTTATGCCATTTTGGAGAGGGAGCTGCAGATACTTGCTGCTGGGTCTGTGTATCCAGTCAGCACCTTGGTACAGTGCTGGCAGGGAATCCCATACTTGTACAACCATCGACATGACAGTATGGCCTTATCCTGCTGTGGCAATACCTCACAGCTGTACAGATTCACACAGGTTACCCAGTGGCAGGGGTTATAAGTCAGGACATTATCCCTATTGTGGTGTGTGGGTGGGTTTGTAGCCACCCATTTTTTGTGTTTGCAGCCAGGGATAGTATGTGCACAAGGCTGCATGTCAGACATTGCACATTCCATGCTGTCCATGCTCCCACCCCCCTCTATTATTCTATCCTCTTCCATACATAAGTTCATAGGTAGGTACTAGGCTATCGGCCCAAGGGCCTAAGTAAGCCTAGCCAACAAGGTTCCCTGGCGTATGCCACCCAAGAAAGTTATTTTCCTGTGCCACTGTTGAGCAGAGACACAGAAGTGATCCCAGGGGTGTATTTCCTATTTTCCATCCGCTCATCAAGATTTTTCTTGAAGAGTGCTAATGAAGAACTTTGCTTGACATAGATGGGTAGCCTGTTCCAGAGTATGGGAAGTCTCTGGGACAGGAATCTATCCCTCCAGCATGTCCTGTTTATTGTGGTGACAAGGTTCAGGTCCCTAGAACATGTAGCTCGGAGGGATTGGGATTCCTTTAGGTGTAGCATGTCCAACAGCTCTAGGTTTAACATAGCTTTATATGTTAGGCAGAGATCACCTCGAAGTAGGCAATATGCTATGGCGTAAAGCCGGAGTTTTTTGAGGCGGTCAGTGTAGGGCATTTGTTTGAGGCCAGTAATCCTCTTTGTGAGGTACTTCTGTGGCCTTTCCAGATGCTGCAGATGTCTTGTGAGGTGCATTCCAAAAGGGGCGTTGTACTCTATAATGGGTCTAATGAGTGTCGAGTAGAGGGGAACAATTACCTTTTTTTCCCGGATGAGAACCCTTTTATGATGAGGTGTGCCACGTAGAAGGACTTCCTGACTACTGTGGCGATGTGACTATCAAAAGAGAGACTACTGTCCACCTGGATCCCAAGGTCTCTTATCACACATTCAGTGTTAAGTAGATTGCTGCCTATGTGGTAGTTCATGGGTACAGAGTTTTTACCAAAGGGGATGACATTGCACTTTTTGGCATTGAGCTTGAGGCCATGGCTCTGACACCAGGCATCTGTCTCAGCGAGGCCCTTCTGTAGGATGTGCACATGATTTGGGAACTAACTATGGCTCCTAGTTTGCAGTCATCTGCGAACTTCATTAGCCAGAGGCCTTCTGGATTAGCCTGTAATTCAAAGAAGTAGATACCAAACAGGAGAGGTCCCAGGACAGACCCTGTGGTACTCCACTTGTCCCTGCTTTGAGGTTAGATTTGGAGTCTGCAACTTTTACAGTGTGGGTTCTGTCAGTGAGCCAGTTGGCAACCCATCTTGTGACATAGGGATTTATACCTAGTTTAGTGAGTTTAGCTATAATTCCAGAATGGGGGATGGTGTCGAAACCACCTTACCCTCATCTATGGCTTTGGTGACTGCTTCAAAGAAGTCAATCAGGTTCAGGAGGCATGATCTGCCTTTCATAAACCCGAACTGGGTGGGATCCAGAGTTTGTAGGTTACCAATGTCTTTGTTTATGAGTTCCATGATGATACGTTCCATGGCCTTACAGACCAGGTTCGTCAGGCTAATAGGTCGATAGTTCCTGGTATCAGTGGTGGCTCCCCCTTTGTGGAGTGGGATAACTGTTGCTGTGTGCCATTCAGTGGGCACAAAGCCTGATGTGAGGCTATTACTGAACATGGTGCTTAAGTGGGGAGCCAGTTCATTCTGAAGTTCATAACGCAGCCTGGGATGTTGTCCGGTCCCATGAATGCTGTGTTTTTAGCTTTAGAGAGTGCAGCTTTTACCTGCATAGTTGCGATTACAGGGACTCTGTATTCTTCCTGTATAGATATGGGCCCTTTAGGGGGTGAGAGGGGGGTAAAGTTAGCACTGAACCTATCTACCAGGATGTTGGCAATATCAGTTGGTTCTGTAATTTTCTTGCCTTTGTGCTGTAACTCAGAGCAGATCTTGGTGTTGCCATCGAGATTCTTGACATAGCTATAGAATGCTTTGTGGTTGTCCTTGGAATTAGTGATGATTTTGTTTTCGTAGCTAGCTTTAGAGGATCTTATCAGAGATCTCAGCTTCTTACCGAGGCTGACCAGGGAGTTCCTCCACTCATGGGATTTTACTCTCTTTTGCAACAGTTTCTTCCTTCTGTTGTACAGTTTGTTTATGGCAGGGGACCACCAGATTGGCTTCCTTTTTTTGGAGGATAGCATCTTGGTTCTGTTTGGGATAGCATGATCCATGCACTCATGTAAGTGCTTATAGAGTGCATTTGTGTAGGATTCAGCAGTCTCTGATACTTTTCCTATAATTATCACCTCATCACAGCTGTGTTTTGGTTTTAGTCCACAGTTCATGCAGTGGGACATGGTGGACATGCTACTGTGGTTTGTCCACATGGCCTTGCATATGGCTTATGTGGAGTGTGTTATGTTGTTATTTGGGTGTCCATGACATAACATACATTGGCAGTACAGGTGAGACATGGGCATTTTGCAGATGCCTGTAGGCCATTTGGTGGTGATGCAGGCCAGCTGTAGCAGGCTGTTGCATTCTGTCAGTCCTACAGTCCTAGACTGACATACAGTATATTCCCCTGTGGTGACAGAGTAGGTGTGCTAGGTGTCCATGCCAATACTTTCTATCAGTATTAATAAGGTGGTGTGGATGCTGGCAGGGTGCTACTTACAGCTAGGGACACATCTGCATGGGACACCTGCACTGCATTTTGCATTCTTTCCCTATTGCCATACATAGGTGGGAGTCATATTGTACCCATTCCTAACAGCAGGCATACGACCAGAGAGGTACCTGTGGGTGGTGTTTGGGTGAGCTGGGTTCATGTGTGGTATGGACACTACTTGCATCTGACTCACAGATATGCATGGGGCATTCCAGTTATGCTGGCTTGTGCAGGGACATCAACAGTTTCCCAATACATCAGTCCTATCACCTTTGTGATCTGCAAGTGTTAGGCCAGATGACATTGGTATTCCCTACTATAAGCTCAGATAATGTGATGCATACCTGTATGCACAATTCCAAGGGTGTGCCCATTTCACAGTTATACATTATATACTGTATGTCTGGGGTATTTTTCCCTGTGTACTGCTTGTAAATGTAGCCCTACAGTCATGCCATGTCCATCTTTCAGCTGGTGACACATATTACCACCATACATTTACAATGGAATTGTCTTTGGTACTGCAGTTGTGAGGACTTGGCCCTGTCATCAGCAGTTGTGGGCAATGGCCACCAAGTCAAACCTCAACATGCATACATACTGACCACTCTCACACAGTATGAAAGACACACCAACCTAACACACACATACCTGCATATAGTAGAAATGCTACAATCTATCCTGCTACCTTGGCCACCTCTGGTCATCTGTGCTCTACTGGTATTATACCTACACATACATGTTACTACATGTCTACATCGGATTGGAGGGGGGGCACACCTGACTGTTACTACATTTCTTACATAGGATTTGAGGGGGCAAACCTGACTGTTACAACGTGTGTACATTGGATTGGGGGGGCACTCCAGACTGTTACTACATTTCTAAATAGGATTGGGGGGAGTTCTACTACATTTCTACATAGAATTGAGGGGGCACACCTGACTTTTCTACATTTCTACATAGGATTGGGGGGCACACCTGACTGTTTCTACATTTCTACACAGGATTGGGGGTGGCACACCTGACTGTTTCTACATTTCTACACAGGATTGGGGGCACACCTGACTGTTTCTACATTTCTACATAGGATTGGAGGGGCACACCTGACTGTTTCTACATGTCTACACAGGATTGGGGGGCACACCTGACTGTTTCTACATTTCTACATGGGATTTGGGGGGTCACACCTGACACTTGTACACATTTGCTATGACTGTACTGGTATGTCAGGTACTCCATTTCATTCAGTATTCTAACATATCATACTGACTAGAGGCATATCAGTGTACTACAGGTCTTACGTTTGAGTGACCTACATATTAGTTGCTGACTTTCTACCCTTCAGAACTAACATCCCACTGCCTGACCAGATGTAGTCTGTCTGTGTAGGCCTGGGGGTTGGGGGGTTACCCATAGGCATCATTCAGAGGCCTTAGCACATGCTTTGTTTGTATTTGTCTACACCTGTCCTGCTGGCTGAGACTGTTGTTGGGTATGTGGACCTCCCTGACTGGCATGTGTGTGTCATAGGGACACACTTGTGGCCCAGCACATTTCCTGCAGTGGGTTTTGTAACCTTGTGTAGTACTGGCTACTATGGTGACACCAGTATTTGTTACAGATCTCATGCTGCCACTATAGGTGTCTACTATCTGCTGGCATTCCATTCAGCCACCCGATTCCCTTGCATGCTCACATCCATACCATAGATACAAGTAACAACACATACTACTCCATTCGGCCATTGGTAAGGAGAGTGACTTACCTTGTGGGTGTGCCAGTATTGAGGATGGTGCTGGAGGGCTGCCTATGTCAGATGCACATAGTACACTCCCTATACATGGTTGAGCACATGTAGTGTCATGTTTGGCATCCCTTTTACTGTATGTGCAAGTCAGAGAGAGAGGTGTCATT
This sequence comes from Protopterus annectens, assembly GCF_019279795.1. Lineage (NCBI taxonomy): Eukaryota > Metazoa > Chordata > Ceratodontiformes > Protopteridae > Protopterus > Protopterus annectens. The sequence goes on from NC_056726.1 coordinate 1,690,568,756, forward strand.
CCCTGGGTCCCTACTGTGTCAGTGTATGTGCTATGCGTTGCCTCTTTGCCAAGGCCAGGGCATACTGGGCACACCTCCATCTGCCTACTGGGGCAGGCTCAGATTGTTCCTCATCTGAGTCACTCTGTGCCTGTGCAGGCCTTGGCATTGGTGGGGAGCTGTGTGGCCCTGCCCCGTGCTGTTCCTGCTGCAGCTGTTTCTGCAGGATCATATAGTGTAGCATGGCACATACGGTGACAATTTGAGTACATGTAGCTGGTGAGTACTGCAAGGCTACACCGGATGTGTCCAGACACCAGAATCGTGACTTGAGCATCCCAAACACACACTCTATCATAATTCTAGTCTGTGCATGTGCCTCATTATAGAGTTCTTGTTCGGGTGTGTGTGCATTCCTGATGGGGATCATCAGCCACGGCTCCAGTGCATAACCAACATCCCCCACTAGGTGACCATAAGGGATGTCACCATTGGCAAATCTCTGGTACAGCTGCATCAGATGCCAGATGTGGGAATCGTGATAGCTTCCAGGGCAGCCAGCACACACATTCATTATAATGCCCTGGGCATCGCACATGATCTGGCAGTTGATGGAGGGGAAGCCCTTGTGGTTGATGTAGACCCTACCCCGATCACTGGGTGGTGCTTTGATGTGTATGTGCATGCAGTCTATAGCACCCACTACCTCATGGTATTCTGCTATTTGGTGGAAGAGATGCATATTGCTGGCCAACACCTCACGGGTGTTGAGGAAATATATGTGCTCACCGGCATGTGCTGACATGACATCCAGGAACTGGTGAAATACCCTGTATGCTGATGCCTGTGAGATCCCCATGATATCCCCAGTTGGGCTTTGGGAGGTACCTGTGGTTAGTATTCCTAGGCCTACACATACCTTGGTATCCACTGGGATGGGTTCCCCTCTGTTAGTTCTGTGTGTCAGGCATGGTTGGTACAGCTCAACAATTTGCTGTAGGAAGTCCCTATCCACCCTATAGTGCTCCACTACCTCCAGCTCTTGTAGCCCCTGGTAGGTTTCCTGGGTCTGTACACCCTTCTCCATCTCCTCACTGTGGGATGGTTGACAGCATTCTCATCCTCACCTCCCTCAACCTCTTCCACATGTTGATGTCTGATAGCTGCTGCAGCCCCTATCATTTTGTTGTTTTTGTTTGTTAAAAATTCCCCACTTGTATACACTGGTGGTGTAGAGTATATGTGAAAAACCAGAGAGAAAGGTGTTTGCATAGTTTATAGTAGTGTTCTGGGCTGGGCTGGTCTGCTGCCTGTGTAATTGGCTGATTCTGATACATTTCACCTGCCAGCTATGCTAGTTTTCTCCTAGATTACCTTCATACTGCTGTTTTCCCTTCCCATTGCCTTCCTGTTTAAGCCTGGGGGCGTGCCGCACAAACACAGTGGTCAAATGTGCACAGAGCTGCTATTTCCTGGTTTACTTTTTTTTTTCCTTTAAAACCCGCTTAGGCAATGTAAAGAGTGCTAGGCAGCCTCAGACACACACCCTTGCTTAGCTCTGCCAAGCTAAGGGCAAACCCGAGCCACAGGGCTTCAATCTGCTTACAGTATGCCTGACACAGCCCTGTGATCTCAGCTAACTCCTAGGCTTGCACCAAGCTATTCCTGCTCTTACACTGTTGGGTGCTGACTAGCATGCAGGGGAAATCTGGGATTCAGTATCATTCCCCTCATTTGCATAGGACTGCCTGCTGATGCATAGTTACAGGTCCCACACTGAGCCTCCCCCCTTAACAACCACTATTCACTGGCCATGTTGTCTTCTGCCTGCCATTGAGTATAATGGCAAAATAGTGATTTTGGTTAGAATGCTTATTTTAGGGTTTTTATTTTATTTTTCGCCCGATCCCGTTTGCGCGCCACTGCCCTACGCTTAAACAGCCGGGATTGGCTAAAAAAATAAAAGTTGATTTTTTTTATTTTTGCAACTGTTTTCCATGCCAATGGCCATATATTTGGCCATTGGCATGCTTTCTACATGATATCCACCCTTTATTTGGAGCTGTCATGGCTCCATTTTGTAGTTTGCAGAAATGTACTCGGTTACTGGCCGAGTACATTTCTGCAGATTACACTAGTTCTGCATGTCCGGCTTCCAGCTTCCTGGATCACAAATTAACCTCATTTGCATGGATTTCACCTGCAGATGCGGTAATTTGCATATAGGGGCTGAGTCCATGCAGGACTAGTGCAGGAGCGCTCGTGCACATCCCTACAGCTTATTCCTGGATCGCACGGCAGACATATTGCCTGCTGGAGCTCCTGCACTAGGGCTTGCTGAATCCGGGGGAATATTCTAATTGTGGGAGTTAATACTCCTTTACCTATGGCTGCCCTGCCTCTAATTGAGAGATCTTTTTTGTCCAGAATAGTTTGCTTTATTTTGAACTTGAGTATGATACTGGCAGTTTAATGTTGAGTCTAGCCAGACACCTAAGTATCTACATTGTAGGAATGTTTCTTTAGGTTCTCATTTGTTGAAAAGAATGGTTCAGTTTTGTTGAATTTTTGTCAATTTTTGGTTGGATCTAAACTGTAAGACTAACAGCTAGAAAACACTGCTTTCATAAAAAACAGCCAAATCAGCACTACAAAATAGGGGGGAGGGTAGGTATGATGGCATGAGCTGCTTTTCAATGGTTTTCCATGCACCTCCAATATTTCAGTCTGTTAAACTCCTATTTTCTTCTGACAGACTCCATAAAAACTAAGACATTTACACTCAAGATGCTAATCTCTCTGATCTAGGTGCAGCTGGAGTCCAGCAACCTCTGAAGTATTGACTGCACGAGTTGTTGCTGTGCATATATTAGGAAGATGAGATAATCTAGTGGGCCAGGTTGAGTGCATTCTCACAGGCATGGCAAAAGTCAGTAAAGAAAATCTGCAGATTAAATAAGTTGTGGAAGCCTGCATGTCCAAAATGGACTTTTTGGCAGGAATTGTGAATCTTGAAGAATCTATGATGCAGGACTTTCTCACAGATACCTCTAATAGAGATCAGAAGCTGCTTACTTTGTAGGAATGGGTCATTTCAATAGAGGATCGATGTTTCCATAATAATCTATGGCTAACAGGACTGAAGGAAGGAAGGAAGGAAGGAAGGAAGGAATGGAGGAGGGTAATTTGGTCTCCTTTCTAGAGAAACACTTTCCTGAAGTATTAAGCTTACCTCCTGCTGTACTGATCACAACTGAACATGCCCATCCCTTTGTGTGCCTTTCAAAGCTAGTGAACTTCCAAGGCAAATGATCATCTGAATGCCTAATGAGAGGTTTAAATGATTAATTCTCAAAACAGCTAAAGAGGGGTTTCTCTTCTTGTTATGTGGTCAAAAGAGTAAGCCATTTCCAAGATTTCTCCTCTGAAACTATAAATACTATGAAAGCTTTTGCAGCTGTAAGGTAACTTTGCTTCTGGAATGGAGTTTCTTCAGCCATGCTTTATCCAGCTATCTTTTGGATTAAGTGACCAACCAAGATGTACTCCTTTTTCTCCCTTTACATAGATATGGCCTTCCTTCAATCACATCTTCCTCTGTCAGAGCCACAGGACAAATCTGCACCCCAACAGTCTGAATCCATGGAAACATACCAGTCAAGGAAATCTTCCTGAAAGAATAAAACAATGACTGTTCAGAGGAAGTATACAGCAACTGAGTCAAGGGACCCATTCTCTATGGTCACTTAATTAACTGACAGAAGCTATTCACAGTGATGGGAACTCCAGCCCACTGCCCAAACGAAACTAGCAATGAAGCATTTTTCTTTTTTGGACAGTGTTAAGTCTTCACTCCAAGTGGCATCTGACTTGAGTGCTTCTTAACATACAAGCCTTATGGAAATGCAAGCCACTCCTCCAACTAAGTCTCATTTCCCATCATCAACTGAAGAGTTGAATGTGAAGTCAGGTTTTGATAAGCTAATGTTCTCCAAGAAACAGAGCTCATGATCCAAAATTAAAAGTAACTGAAGGACTATACTAGACTGAATACCAGGCCTTTTCTCTTTTCACTGTCTTTTACTTTTACTCTTGATTGCCAGTTCTTGCATTTTGCTTCCCTTTTGCATACAAAGCAAAGAAGAAGGAGTACTGTAATACCAAGCATTAGAAACCCTACTTCAGATCAACTAAGCAAAACTTTGAGGGAACTTAACAATATCTTCTGTTCCTTTTAAGTATCTCTTACTCTGAGACACCATTATCCCAAATCTCCACAGAACATCCTTAATCCTTGTTTCACAAAGCAAACCTTCCCAAACTGTCAGATATGCATAGATCTCTTCCAGACAAACCTATTTCTGAACAAGAAGTCTACAAAAGTTATTTACAGTCTCAGGCAAAGGAAAGCCCAGGACTGGATGACTTTAATGCAGAACTGTTCATGGCCTTGCACTTGTTTACTCCTGATCTGTTTCACCTTTTCAGCTCCTTTCATAGTACACAATCTATCACTCATCTTCTTCTTCTTCTTTGTTCAGTATCTCTTCTGCCCAATCTTAAAAAAAGTCTCTCCATCTCTGGTAATTATAGACCCATATCCCTTTAAATGGCGATGTTAACTTTATGATAAAATACTAGCCCATAGGCTATACAGTTTACTTCTCCTTTTGATTTTGTGGAACCAATTAGGTTTTCTCAAGGACAGGAGCAGTACTGTTCACACTTTGCACATTACTTTTATATTTTCAAGGTCTGAAGAATGTTCCCAAATCAGTACCTGCCTTATTCACTGACTTTAAGAAAGCCTTCATCTCTATATGGAGGCAATATGTATGGGCTCTCCAAAAGAGAGGGCCTACCCTGAAATGTTTGTAAGTATGATTAAAGCCTTATACCACTCTCCCCAAGCTTCTATCCATATGAATGGGCTACTCTCTGATCCATTCCCCTTCCTTAAAGGCACATATCAGGGCTGACACCTATCTCCAGCCCTCATCCTTTTAATGATTGAACCTCTTAACAAAATTCTGAATCAATTGCTTACTATGTTAGGCTGGTCTTTGCATAACATTGTAACTACAGGCCTTCTGTTTGTAGACATTTGCTTGATTTTAACAAGTAACCAAACTCACAATTTCCCTTATATTAAGTCCCTGTTAGATGAGTTTGGACATATTTCTAGATTATGTTAATGCATCTAAAACTGAACTGTTTCTCATAAATTCTGTAGCTTGAGCACTCTCTCAAGTGGACATGTCTTCCTCCTTCCTATGGTACAATAATCCCCTCCAACCATTATTTGGGTGTTTTGCTCCAGAAATGTTTGTGATGCCTCAATTAAACGTCAGAGAGATATGGAACAAGATGTTCTCATGGGTGCACTCCTGGTGGAAGCTTTATCTTTCCCTAATGGGGTGTATTTCTGTGGTTAAAATGTTTGCATGTCCCTTGCTATTCTATATCTATAAACATATTCCCACCCCACAACAACTATGGCTTAAAAAATTACTAAACTATGACATTCTTTCATATGGGATGATAAAAGGAAAAGGGTGGGGTGAGCATCAGCAGTGACACTAGTTAATTCTTTACGGCTTGGTACCCCAGAATGGAGTTGTTATGCCAGATCTTTTCAACTCTCACAGCTCTTCTGCCTCAACCATGATAGCTTACCTATTGTGGCAACCTTAGAGGGGAATATCTTACACTGTATAACCCCTTGGGGTCTTAAATGGTATTCAAAATCCCTCATTAAACATATCAAAATTTGGTATACAGTATTCCTAATTATTTGGCACTTGAAGTTATGATGCACTGTTTCAAATTATATGAAATTTGGCACCTTCATATTTCCAGTCTGGGGGACCTCTTTTTTGTACATGATTATAACCCCCCAATCAGCCCCTTATGGGAAAGGAAGGATATCAAATGGATCTTCAAGCTCACTGCCAACCAAGATGAGTTGGAAATATAACTTACACTGTTTTGATATCTGGAGTCCACTTGGGACTTGAGACACTTAACCTTTTGTGTGTGCATTTGCAACTTATATATATGCTGGCTAGGTCTCACTTTAGAAAACACTTACATTATGACCACTTGCCTGTTGGGAAGGAAAATTCAAGGTCTGGATTAGATAAGCTATTTCCCACTTCCATATGAGCCTCCTTATTGTATGAGCTCTTAATTTCTAATTACAAGAATGCAGCATTAGACTCTGAATTCCTGGTTAATGCCTCCAAGTATGCAGTATTGGACTCTGAATTCCTGGTTAATGCCTTGGGTAGATTACTTAAGCACTGTCATTAAGCATTTTACTTGGCAAAAGACATTTCCTGACATCTGTGAGAAATTAATCCTCTTGGTTCATATGGGATACTAGCTCTCTCTCTAGAGTGCCCATACAACATTCATATGCTCAACTCCTATGTGCAATGAGCAAGGCCTTCACTCTTACTATAGACCATAAGTTCTGGGATTGCTGTCCAATTTTTAAACAATGGGATTCAGTAGCAATATGGATCAGGATTCTCTAAACTTAATTTTTCCCTGTACTAAACCAACAGTCTGATTTGGTATACTTCTATGCCCAGAGGAGCAAAATCCTGTGCAGAATTTCTGGTTAATCCAGCTTTCCCTGGTACTCTGGGCATATATATCTTCAGAATGGAAATATCTAACATGATTGTTTGAGGAGAAACTTAAGGCTTAATTATTGCAGAAAGGGTGCCACTTTATCAGTTTTACCACTAAGTCTAATTAATCAGCAGTCCCTACATCTTCTACTTCAATGAGAGGCAGGGTGTTTGTCATGTGGAGAATTTTTATGCAGGAACTGGAGGTCCTGCCACAGTTATATCCCCCATCTTATAGGAGGCTATACCCTTGAGTTCACATGTTTAATTACTTTTGTTTGCATTATTCTCCATTGCATCTTGGCCAGTAATCAGTTCCTTTTCTTTATTTTGCATGACTTTTCTTGCATACTATTTGCTTAATTCTGTTGTATATGGTTGCTTATTTGTTCTGGTAATGTTGTTTTTCTTTAACATTTATGTCTTTGATCAGCTAAAATACATTATAATTCGCTGTTCTACGGTTCTTGTATGAGTTTTATTCTACATGTTAATGTTCATATTTTTGATAATATAGTTTGTTGCAAAAAAAATGTCAACACTACAAATAACTCAAATTCATTTTATTGTTATTACTGTCAGTCACTGAGGTTGCAGTCATTTTTACTGATAAGTTCCCAAAGTTAGCCCCAGCCTAAGAAGATGCTCACTATTTTCTTATTCAAGCTTGAGACGTTGCTACTTTCCTTATATGCTTGGTTTGTATCTGAAAACAGTCTGCGGACCAAAATAAATAAATACATAAATAAAATAAAAGGCGTGAGATTGGTAGAAAAGAAAGGTCTTCCTCAGATAAAGGTTTGCCTCCTTCATACATGCAGATGGTTTCTAATATTATTTCTCATCCTGTAACATGCCTTATTAGTCTATGACAATGGAGCAGGCCACTCGAAAGAAGCCTGTTAGCTCACTATCTAGAAATGTTGTTCTCAAGAAAATGTTTAGTAATGGCTGAAACCTACAGTGAGGCATTTGAAAGACTCACAGGAAAATTACCCCAAAACCTACTTGAACCATTCGTGTGCTTCACTGACATTTAACATGGGCTCTAAAAACTCTTCTGTTGCACTCTTACCACACTTAATTAATTGTAAAATAGATTATACCCAGTTACTTGACAAACCCTTCTTTCTTAGAGTAGCACTAGATACTGTAACCTGATGTTGAAGGTATGATCTAAGGGATTTCAGAGATTCTGATTAAAAGCTTACTTGTCAGAACTCATGTTAGTTTACATGAGTAATATCTTCATGTGCTTGTACTAGGTCCCTTTTATCCACGGTAGATGTGTCACTAGCATATGGCTGAGCTGCAAGCAGATTGTCCTAACACAGTCCTTAACTGATTCTTTGCTACTGTACCCTGTCAACAGCCACACAACATACAAGGTTAGCTGCCTATTGCTTTCAAAGAACTAAAAATTGTCTAATTCATAACAAAATCTTTATCAACATTTACAGAATATAAAAGATACTGTCTGACTAAAAACACAGAGAATGAATGATTCCTCTTCTTTTTCACCATCTTCACTTTTCATACTTTGAATATTGACTTTTCTGAGTGTCCTGAAGATATTTCTGTTGTTATATGAACTGTATTGTTGACGAGGCACTCAGAACAGCTGAAGCTGTTACACAGGTTAAAATGGCACCTCTTGGATGAAGTGAAAATAGTTGTGGTTTGAGCGTTCATTCACCTTTTTGTCTTTCTATAATGGTGTGAGTCTGTGTTGAACTTAGGTAATCAGGATGGAAACCATTTGAAATGCTGGGACTCGCTAGAGTGAGCTGCAACATATTGAGAATGAATGGACAAAAGATCAGACTTGCAAATACCAAGTCCAAGATGCTAGTTCTTGGATCATTCTCTTTTCTCAGAGGTATGGCAATCTCGGAGTTGGTATATATAAGTTTGGGGGGTACAGGGGTACAAAGAGAAGTTTTAAAGAGAAAAGTGACCTTTGAGGTTTGCTCTTCTACTATGTTTTCAGTTTTTTTTTTTTTTTTTTTCAGCATGTTGGCACACAGCATTTCCAGTGCTGATATTTCAATAGGGAGCTAACTGGGATGCTGTGGACATTGCCACAGATGTGATTGCCAAAGGAACTACTAGAGCTTGTATTAACAACAATATTAAATTATCCTGGTGTATCTTTCCTATTCTTGCTGTAAGTCCAGGAACAGCTGCAGATGACTTTGCACTGTGCATATATTGTTCCATTAGCCATTTTTTCAGCTATGGTGGTAGGTGCCACCACATAGGACTTACTCTCTAAAGTCATTAGATATTTTGCATAGAAGCAATTGAATATAAATATTTTATGTAAAGGCAACCAAATGTTCCAAATATTATTTTTTAAAAAGTTACTACTCCCAACTGGTCAAACTCTACCTTATTTATATAAACAGTCTCTTAAACTTACATTAACACTTTTTTGATCACTTCAAATACATATGCTCCCAGTCACCCTATGTAATGAATTCCTACAAAAATTTCTTTCAATTGTCTTAGTATGTTGGCATTAGTTGATATTATCAGTAATAATCGGAAGTCATTTTCTCACGCCTTCTCTTATTGTCCTTCTATCCATTTCTCCCTTCCCCTGAATCCATTAAATTGCTGTTCTTCCCTTCTGCTAATGCATTTTATTGGCATATTTTTTTCTGTTTAGTATACCTTCATTTTACAGTAGAACTTACTGATATGTTCAAAATATTCTGCACAAGTATATTAATAGTTTTCTGTAATAGTTCGGAACTCTGTCCTTCCCCTCAAAAAAAAAAAAATAAAAAATAAAAACAACAATCTGTGCAGTCATTATCATGTACTAAATACAGAAATAAGAATATGGTACTGGGAAATATAACCCTTCCAGGTAGTAATGGTGTTCAATATTATTTATGAGGTTTATTTCAACATACCATCTGTGGATATCCAAATGGCCTGAATTTTAGTTTAGGCCAGGTGGTAAGAATTATATTCCTTTTTTTGCTGACTCTAAATAAGGAAGTCAAAACTGGCACAAACAACACAAATGCTTGAAATGTGCTGTGCACAGATTTCTGAAATGCACTATCACCCTGTTTGCATTGTGAGACTCCTTCTGCCAAGCAAATCGTTCCAGCAATGTGCATATACCTAGCCATCCTCTTCAAGCACTTAGCCATGTGGGACTGTTATTATAACAGTTTTGCTTTTCTGCTCTGTCAGCTTTATGAAATATCTTTCTTTACATTTCTTGGCTACACAAATGAGAACATTTTAACACATGCCTTGATAATGTGGTATTTATTTGATGTATTTGGGGTAATAATTTGTCATGGAAATTCACACTTCAGTGTTAATTAGTTTATTAATCAGATCTTCTCCATTATTCCTGCAAATATATCTCCTAGCTGGGCTCCATGTTTAATACATGCTAAACATTGTATTTACATTTTTTAGAACAGAACTGCATACAATACATTTTTGTTTCTTCCTTCTTTGTTCAAGCCTAACATTTTTTTTATAGAATTTTAACTCATATGGATGATGCCTGCAGTTTTAATACACAAATGTTTTGTTAGTATCATGCCAATCTATATATTTAGTAAAGAAACAACAAGGACACCAGATAATGCACTTTAATCCTATTTATCTCATAGGCTCATCGCTTAGTACTAAGCTAACTGCCCTTGCGAGCCATTTTAAGCCTAGCCAATTATCCCTTGGGGGACTCAAACCCTGCACCTTGCATTTGTAAGGCAAACACCTTAACCATTAGGCCACTCCCAATTTGACATTTGTTTACTAGGAAACTCCGACTGAGCACAAAACACATTTTCAATGGCGGCCCAGGGAGAAAAACTCCACAATCATAAGAGGAGAATTGCACAGATATAATACAAAATGAGACAGAACAAAAGCATATGTTACGTAGCTACAAATACTTCAAGTCTTAATACTTAGGTATGTAGACAAAACAAAACAGAATACATGGATACATAACATTGTTACTTAACAATAAAAATTTTAACACAGAAGTTACAGTGTCAATAAAATATTTCGTGGGAAAATTAGATTACTCAAACAGGTTTGAATACAGTTGTGGGATAGTAATAGTTAGTATCTCAGTTAGTAGAATACATTTTTGCTAGTAATCCTAATGTGATAATTGTTTACCATTTACACACTATTCTGCAGAATTAAAGTTTTATGATTTGTATTACGTATGTTTTCGTTATATATTTTCTGCGGCATTATATCACACCTTATCATTGTTATTATTATTATTGTTATTCCCTGGAGTTAGACAAGTATTAATTAACTTCCTTAAATCAAACGTCAATGTTTTTGACTCTAAGAGGTTATACATTCAAATCAGGTGTAGGCATGCATTACAAGATTAAAATGAACTATATGTATGAATTTTGATGCATCTGAATGCTGTTAATAATGATTAAAATGCTCTTGTCTAATAACATGAACTATTATATATGATTCCTGTAAAATACTAGCAAATATTTTTATAATGGTTTATGCCAAGGCAGTGTAGTCTGTACAAGCATGTAGTTGTTCATAGACATGTGCTGTACAGACCTCTCAACCAATTGGGGACAAATTTCAACAGACTCAAGGACAAGTCAAGAAAAAATCAGGGATGCTTTTAAAATATTAGTGCTATTAACTTGAAACATTGACAGAATCAGAGCATATGAATTAATTATTGTCATTATTCATTAAGTGTAATTCACCACCTTCCCTCAAAAAGTCACTAGTTTTAGGAGGGATTAAGAGGGACAGAGTTAAAATCTGAGTCAAAATCAGGGACGTCCCTGAAAATCATGGACAGCTGAGAGGTATGGTGCTGTACTAAAGCAGGCTGCAATAATTATTTTCTCATTTGCTATACCAAGTTCACGTTAATAGGATTAGTTTGACATCAAAGCTTATAATGCAATCATTTATAACAGCTAAAAGGAAGCATCTGGGTAGACTCTTACGGAGACAAATTTTGCACATATAACCTGGTAAGAAGTAAGCAAAACTAGAGGAAACCTAAGGCTCTGACACAGCAATCAGCAAAATTCATGAAGTGCAGACCTGTACACAAGTTTAATACAATTACACTTTTAGATGTGAATTTCATTCAAGTGAGAAACCAAATGTTGCATTACAGCAGCTGATGTTTATCTGCTTCATGGATGAATGTTGGAAGTAAAACAATAACAATGAAGAGAAACCAATATTACCATACTTATCACCAGAGGCAAATAGATAGTATTTAAGATAAAACAAAAAACAGAATACTGCAGATAATTACTGAAGTCTAGTGAAATGATAACTAAAAGCTTTGCAGTGAAACAAACAATTCAGTCACAGCTGGAATGTTACTTACAGTGCAAAGATTATGGCATTCAAAATAAAACATAATGAATGAGTCACAAATGCAGTTTTACTAAAACAATGTGCTGGGAGATATTTATTACTAGTGGGATATATACCAGGTTGCTAAACTGTAGATTTCTAGGATTTGTACTTGCCATTGTATGATGCTGTTGCTTTGTTCAAGTACTCATATGTTGCCTGTGTGGTACACTGCAGCAAGAAACTGAAATACGGATCATAGATATGCTTGCAGACAAAGGAAATGGGACAGGATCCTAATATGCATCCCTCTTCAAAGCCAAATAGCTGCTGCATCACAAACAGAATGCTCAATTGACTTCCAGTCCGCATTTTAGTTTAGCAGTATTGGTTAATAGATTCAGCTGCTAAGTTTATAGGCCTTGTGGTCTTCAAGAAACTGCCACAAACCCAGATAGATATTTTCTACTTTCTATGTCTATATAAGGTTATTTTAAATGACTGCACTAAGGGTTATGTTCACACAACCACTCTCTGTAGGGCAAGGATGTTTTTATTTCATTTTACTATATGGACTCTAGTGAGAAAGAACATACAGGGTAGAATGTAATTATCAGAGCACTTTGCTTATGCAAACTTATATTTTATAATGTAGCGTGACACACTCTTATCAATGCCTGGTGCTGCCCAATGCTGAGTAAAAAAACTCAGTCTTCTACAAAGTAATTATACTTTCATGCAGGTTGATATGACATAAAGAATATTTTTGAGGTAGATTTATGTTCAGTAGAGTAATATTGTTAACCTGATGAAGACTCAGTTGTGAGAAAATCAGGTGATAGAGAAGGCTTTTCAACCTGTCTTCATATTTCAGCTCTGGCATTAACTCAAGCATTTATGAAAATTCATGCACTCCAACTGATAATCCGCGGTGGTGCAGTGGTAGCTTTGTTGCCTCACAGCAAGAGGTTCTCCCGTTCGATTCTTGGCTGAAGTGTGGGGAGTGCCATCTGTGTGGAGTCTGCATGTCCTCCCCGTGGTCGAGTGGCTTTCTGAAAGACATGTGTAAATGGGTGTGCCTTTGTTGAAGGTTGGGTGTTGAGCTGGCAACTTGGCACTGTAAAAATCTACTGCCAATCATTAGCAGACCAAAGTTCTACTGTGGTGACCCCTAACTGGGAAAAGCCGAAAGACAAACAACATGCACTCTAACTGATATCATCAGGTGTGAATTGTGGGTGTAGAATTTGTATTATTTCATGCTGAAAATGTTATTCACTAGGAGCTTAGATTTAAGAATGTGGAAAACAGTAAAGTGTGTATTTGACTTGAGAAAACTGCATCATCGTCATCAGCATCATCATCCTTCTTCTCCAGATCTTCAACCACATTATCAGTTGCTTGACATACTTTAACATTATCAGAATTTTTCTTTCTACACCTAACTCATACCTGGCTGCTACATTGTAGCCTTTTCTGCTGCGTGATTAAGGAAGTCTAATTTGTAGCTTTTCACACTTAAAAATATGACACTGATGTCCTGAGCTCGCAAGCCATACAGCAATGTAATTTTGCAAAGTCTTTAACCATATGGCTAGATGACAAGAGATGTTATACTATGTTATGTTCTCATTTTAGCATTGTTAGTAGCACAACACGTAGCACAAGTTAACTTTGGTGCAGAAGGCTGTGGATTCTATCCCCACACCAGAGATATTGATTGCTGAGCCTGCAGTGCAGCATAAGGGGAAGCTGCACTCCTGAATGTACTGTCCTTTGAATGAGACATTAAATCTTGTCTCCATCAGCTTGAGTTAGTTATAGCTCAGGTGCATGTAAATGGTTCCATAGCACATGTAGAAAAGAGTAGGGGAAGTCCCTTGATGCCATAGGGACTCTCTTGAAAACTGGCTACTAGCATGGCAGATCTAACCCAGGATAATTAAAAAGTTATGTTATGATATGCAGTCCCTATAGTCTGCAAGTGACACCCTACAAAGTCAATTAATGCTGAGATATATACAATCTTTCTTTATATTACCACAGCTACAAACGTTGATGAAATACTATAGCCTTTCCCACCTCATAACACTCACCAAATGTCTCTATTCAGAAACAAAAAGACTACTTAGTTTCTTATAGGTTCATAGGTTCACAAGTAGGTAGTAGGCTATCAGCCCAAGGGCCTAAGTAAGCCTAGCCAACAAGGTTCCTTGGCTTACACCACCCAAGAAAGTTATTTTCCTGTGCCCCTGTCGAGCAGAGCCATAGAAGTGATCCCTGAGGTGTATCTCTTATTTTCCATCCACTCATCAAGATTTTTCTTGAAGACTGCTAATGAGGTACTTTGCTTGACATAAATGGGTAGCTTGTTCCAGAGTATGGTAAGTCTCTGGGACAGGAATCTATCTCTTCAGCATGTCCTGTTTATTGTGGATACAAGGTTTAGGTCTCTAGAACATGTAGCTCAGAGGGATTGGGATTTCTCTAGGTGTAGCATGTCCAACAGCTCTGGGTTTAACATATCTTTATATGTTAGGCAGAGATCACCTCAGAGTAGGCGATATGCTATGGAGTAAAGCTGGAGTTTTTTGAGATGGTCAGTGTAGGGCATCTGTTTGAGGCTCGTAATCCTCTTTATGAGGTACTTCTGTGGCCTGACCAGCTGCTGCAGATGTCTTGTGAGGTACATTCCAAAAGGGACGTTGTACTCTATAATGGGTCTAATGAGTGTCGAGCAGAGTGTGACAATGACCTCTTTTCTCCTGGATGAGAACCCTTTTGTGATGAGGTGTGCCATGTAGAAGGATTACCTGACTACTGTGGTGATGTGATTATCAAAGGAGAGACTACTGTCCACCTGGGTCCGAAGGTCTCTTATCACACATTCGGCATTAAGTAGACTGCTGCCTATGTGGTAGCTCAGAGTTTTTACCATAGGGGATGACAATGCACTTTTTGGCATTGAGCTTGAGGCCATTGCTCTGACACCAGGCATCTGTCTCAGTGAGGCTCTTCTGTAGGATGTCCACATCATTTGGGGACTCGGATATGGCTTCTAGTTTGCAGTCATCTGCAAACTTCATTAACCAAAGTCCTTCTGTGTTAGCCTGTACTTCAGAGAAGTAGATACCAAACAGGCGAGGTCCCAGGACTGAACCCTGTGGTACTCCACTTGTTACTGGTTTGAAGTCAGATTTGGAGTCTGCACCTTTTACAATGTGGGTTCTGTCAGTGAGCCAGTTGGCAACCCATCTTGTGACGTAGGGATTTATACCTAGTTTAGTGAGTTTAGTTATAATTCCAGAATGGGGGATGCTGTCGAAAGCCTTGGCGAGGTCACACTAGGCTGTTCGAACCACCTTACCCTCGTCTACGCTTTTGATGACTGCCTCAAAGAAGTCGATCAGGTTCAGGAGGGACGATCTGCCTTTCACAAATCTGAACTGAGTGGGATCCAGAGTTTGGAGGTTACCAATGTCTTCGTTTATACGTTCCATGATGATACGTTCCATGGCCTTACAGACCAGGCTCATCAGGCTTATAGGGTGATAGTTCCCGGGATCAGTGTGGCTCCCTCTTTGTGGAGTGGAATAACTGTTGC
Source organism: Protopterus annectens (assembly GCF_019279795.1). NCBI lineage: Eukaryota > Metazoa > Chordata > Ceratodontiformes > Protopteridae > Protopterus > Protopterus annectens. Next base: position 1,690,584,323 of record NC_056726.1, read on the forward strand.
TGTGCGCCATTCGGTGGGCCCAAAGCCTGATGTGAAGCTATGATTGAACATGGTGCTTTGGTAGGGAGCCAGTTCGTTCTGAAGTTCATGTAAAACGCAGCCTGGGATGTTGTCCAGTCCCATGTATGCTGTGTTTTTAGCTTTAGAGAGTGCAGCTTTTACCTGCATAGTTGTGATTACAGGGACTCTGCATTCTTTCTGTATAGATATGGGCCCTTTAGGAGGTGAGAGGGGGGTAAAGTTAGCACTGAATCTGTCTGCTAGGATGTTGGCAATATCAGTTGGTTCTGTAATTTTCATGCCGTTGTGCTGTAACTCAGAGCAGATCTGGGTGTTGCCATTGAGATTCTTGATATAGCTATAGAATGCTTTGTGGTTGTCCCTAGAATTAGTGGGGATTTTGTTTTCATAGCTAGCTTTGGAGGATCTTATAAGGGATCTCAGCTTCTTACAGCGACTGACCAGGGAGCTCCTCCACTCATGGGATTTTACTCTCCTTTACAACAGTTTCTTCCTTCTGTTGTAGAGTTTGTTTATGGCAGAGGACCACCAGATTGGCTTCCTTTTTTTGGAGGATGGCATCTTGGTTCTGTTTGGGATATCATGATCCATGCACACGTGTAAGTGCTTATAGAGTGTATTTGTGTAGGATTCAGCAGTCATAACTGCATTGTCCATCTGCATGGGTGTCATGAAGTTCACCACTTCTGTCTTAAGAAGTATGAAGTTGGCTTTGGAGAAATTTTTTACCATGGTTTCCTTAATGGGGGATGGGGGCGGGATGTGGATATTTAGGGTGATTAGCTGATGGTCAGATCTGACCAACGAGGAGTTGACTTCAGGTCTGGAACACCGGTCACTCATGTTGGTAATGAGTAGGTCTAGAATATTGTTGCCTCTGGTGGGGGTGTGAATAATTTGATCCAGGGCATTGGAATTTATGAATTCCAGAAAGCATTGCATGAAGGAGTTGGTATATGAGTAGTTTTCCCAGTTAATGGTGGGGTAGTTGAAATCGCCCATTATTAGGGTGTTTGGTTGAACCCTAATATTTTCCAGTATATCAAGAAAATAGGAAATGGGAATCCTGGGGCATGGTGGGGGATCTGTAACAAGCTACAATTTGGATTGCAGTTTTGCCCAGAGTTAGTTGCACTTGGATAGCCTAGGATGCATTATGCTGAGCAACTAGCCTGGAGGTGTGGTTATCATTAATGAATATGGACACACCTCCACCATTGGTGATCCAGTCCAGGTTAGGTAGCCGAAAAGTGTGGTATGTATTATAGCCTGGTAATGCAGGGGTGCTCTCTGGAACTTTGAACCAGGTCTCAGTCACTGCACAGATATCGATGTTCTCCATTTTAAGGAGTGCCTCTGGGGAGTGCATTTTGAGATTTAGACTTCTAGCATTGAGTAGCATTACCCTCAGTTTTTGCTTGCCTGTTCCTGTTATGGTGGTGAATTCGTCATTTGAACCTTACCTAAAAAAGGCACTATAGGGGCAGCAAGAGCCTTAGCCAGTATCCAGAATCTCAGAGGTGACAGGTGCAGGCCATCTCTGGCAAAGCATTGTGGTCTGTCAACCATGTCATCCCAGGCAGACAGATACTGGATTCCCTTCATGTCGTCCCAGGCAGACAGATACTGCATCCCCTTAGAATGACACCAGAAGCTTAGCCAATTGTTGAAGGCAATCATTTTGTCCTTGTACTGCGGTATCATTCTGGGTGATGGTGGGATGCTACTCAGGGCTAGGGTCATACCTGCCTGCTTGTTTCTAAATTCTGCCTAATATTGTGTCTTTTGTTATTGACACCTAGTCAATATTTAAATTTCCCCTCTCTTGTCCCTAGTAGATCAGTAGCCATGGATATGTACTTTCTGACTCGCTCTTTGGCCAGTCTGGTTGAGATAGGTATTCTGAGGCATTATAGCAATTGCCTCATGTACACTGACACCCCACTTATTCTTAATAAAACAGTTAAAGTATGCAAGAGTTGTAATTACACTTTAACACTGGAGGCAAAACTAAAACTAATCCTATAGAGGTTGTTATTGACACTTGCGTCATACCTACTGCAAGTAAAAGACCCTACACATAAAACTATTTATGCTGAGACACTTACAGGTAACCTTCCTAAAACACTAAGATCTCCTACTTCCTGCACAGCACAATCAAAAAAAGGATCCCTAGCCATCACGTAAACACTCCACTAAAATAGCACCCACACAAATGTCCCTCTCAGACAGATTAAAGAGAGAGTCACATTTTGCCTTTCTGGGGCTAGAATCCATCAAGCCACATGGTCGTTCAAATAATTGAACCACAGGTGCCAGTATGACTCTGTCATAGTCCATGTGGGTGTTAATGACCAGAGACATTTCTCCCTTGACTATATCAAAGGAGAGATGATCAAGCTCACTGATTATTTGTCTCAAGCAGGTATGAGGGTATCACTGAGCATCATACTACCTTCTCCAAGGATGATGCCATGTTACCAACAGAAAATGATTGATTTTAACAACTGGCTTAGCTTCTGGTGTTAATCCAAGAGGAATATAATAACTGATAGCCTGGGAGGGCATGGTTGACAGACCACACTGCTTTGCCAGGGATGGTCTGCACTTATCCACTCTAGGCTTTCAGATATTGGCAAAGACCTTTTCCACCTCTATAGTGTAATTTTTAGGCAAAGCTAAGCCAATAAACCTCCTGGCTTAACTGAACATTGAAGGAATATCTGAAGGTAGTACTGCTCAATGCCAGAAGTCTTAACAAGAAATTCCACTCCCTGCAAGCCTTCCTCTCCCTGGAGAATGTAAACATCTGTGTTATAATGGAGACATGGTTTAAAGTCACACAGAGTACCCTGTCAATGCAAGGTTATAATGCTTTCAAACCTTTAGACTAGCTACTGCACAGGAGGGAACTAAAATTGGAGGATTCTCAATCTATATTAAAAACAACCTCACATCCAGACTAGTTAAATGGTACGACCTACTGGAATTTACACATGTGCAACTCACCATAAAGAGGGTGTCATATTACATCCGTGTAACCTATAGGTCTCCCTCATTGTCCCAGGAAACCTATACTACCTATCTCAATGCAATAGAGTCCCTCACCATTCAGCACAATATGATCTTCGTGGGGTATCTCAACTACCCCTCTAGAGATTGAAATTCCTGCACCACTTCTAATGCACAAGCAGAGTAATTCCTAAACTTCATTAATACCAACATCCTGGAACACTTTATCCATTCTCCTACCAAGGATACAAACATCCTTGATCTTGAACTCACGAACATGGCAGAACAATGTTCCTTACCCAATGTAATGTTCTGTCTCATCAGATCTGACCATAAGGCAGTATTACTTGAAATAAAAATTAAATACGGGGAGCCAGCCAAATGAACTATTATAAGGCCAACATCTGTCTACTAAGGACACCTTGGCTTAATTCCAAGCACCTGCAAACCCAGTAAACACCATAGCATGTGCTGAGCTATTTACAAAATTCCTGTGCAGCCATATTGATAACTGTATAGAGCTAGCTGTGCCCACTCATTTTAAGAATAAAGCAACCTCAAAAAAATGTCCATCCTGATGGAATCCCAAGTTCAATTGGTTATACAACAAAGCAAAACAAAATCTTGGCCAAGTGTAGGAGAAACAAAGCCCAACATAATAAAAGGCCCCTAACCAATCTAAGCAGACAGCTAAGAAGATTAATAATTCAAAGGCTAAATTTGAAGAAAAATCTTCTCCGGCAAAAGACACCACAAAGCTTTCTACAGCTATGTCCATAACCACAAGGAAATGCAGAGTGATGAGCAGAACTTATTGTAAATGGCATCATCCACACTAAAATGGAGGCTATTGCCAACCTTTTAGCTGACAGGTTCAGCAAAAATGATCCCCTCACTCTCCGCAAACAGTCCAAAGGAAATACTGCATACTGCAATTCCTCCAAACACTACTATGGTGCAGGACATCAGTGCACTTTCCAAGGCCAAAAACACTACATCGATGAACCTGGATAACATCCTGGGATGATTAAAAAATAGCATGAAATATGACCTCTCTGGTCCACTTGAATCACTTTTCAACTGGAGCCAAGTGTCAAGTTTTGTGCCCAAGGAATGGAAAATGGCTACAGTCATTCCCCTGCTTAATGGGGGTCCAATCTCCAAAGCGGGTAACTACAGGCTTATAAGTCTGACCAACCTCATATATAAGGCCAAGGAAAGAATCATCATGTACATGATAAACAATGACCTAGGTAACCTGCAAAGCTGGACTCATCACAGTTTGGCTTTGTTAAAGGAAGGTAATGTCTACTAAATCTGGTAGACTTCTTTAAGATGGTTACGAAAGCAATAGATGAGGGCAAGACTGTGCATGCAGCTTATCTCAGCCTGGTCAAAGCATTTGATACAATACCCCAAGCAGACATTAAAGACAAGATCACTAAATTAGGTATAAACTCTTTTCTCATGCACTGGATAGCCATCTAGCTCACTGGCAAAACTCAGGAGGTCAAAATAGGTGAGGCCACCTCCACCAAGAGGCCAGTCAGTAGCAGAGTCCCCCAGAGTTTAGTACTGGGCCTGCTCTTTTTGGGCATCTAGTTCTTTGAAGTAGAAACAAATGCTGAAGGTTTATGGCTGACTAAGTTTGCTGATGATTGCATGCTGGGGGTTATCATCAACTCCCCTGCAGATACTAGCATTCTTCCAAGAAGACCTATCATTGACTAACAAGTGGTGCCAAAGCCATAGTCTTAACCTCAATGCTAAGAAATACATAATTGTGCCCTTTGGGAAGTCAACCTTTCTGGCTAATTACCATGTTGATAATATGCCCCTAAGAGTTGATCCAGTGTTTAGGGATTGAGGTACGCAGATAATTTGCAAGTCAGTAGCAGGAGATTAGAAATCCTCTAGTGTTTGACAACTTATAAGTAAGGGTATGGCATCTATGTTCAAATAGGTCATTTTCCCACTGCACTCTGTCCTTATCAGACCAGTTGCAAAGTATAATGCTCCCTTTGGCATGTACCTGACCATACATATGCAACAACTAGCATGACCTCAGTGGTTCTTTACAAAAAGCATACAAGGTGTAGCAAATCTATCTTATGCAGAGCACTTTAAATGCCTTTCCCTCTACTTAGTTTCCTATGGATTGCTGAGGATTGATCTATACCTGGCTTACAAAGCATTCACAAATTCCACACTTATGAATCTCCTGCATATTTGAAGTCAAACAGTACCAGAAATACAAGGTCTAGGGACATGAATTTTGTCTGTGACTTAAACAGAACATGCTGGAGAGACAGATATGTGTCCCAGAGATTGCTCTTCCTATAGAACAGCTTCCCATCCATGTGCAACGAAGTTTGTCTGTTACTCAATTTAAGTGCAACCTAGACCAGTAGATGGGGAATAGGAAATTTACATCTGACCTGGCACCCATGTCTCTTACTGAGAGAAGTAGCTTATAAATGCCTGGTCCTTGGTGTCCTGTTTGGACACAGGACATCAGTATTTTTTCAGAAAAAAAAACTTGGCTAGGCTTAAAAAGCCGCTCCCAAGTAATTAGCCCAGTAACAAATCTATTTATTGCATAATTCAGAGCTTATGTTTCCTGTACCTACCTATATAAATCCTCCTAATTATTGCTGATGATCTGAAGGTCACTATGTTTCATGTTTCATATGTAGTTTTTCCTTAATGTTATCACATATTGTAAAAGGCATATGTGATATTATCATGTATGTCCTTTAGAAAACAATATTGATTAGTTGCATGTTTTATTCTTTAATTTCATGTATACTTTCCTCAATACAGTGAATATTCTGTTAACTTAAAAACACTGTTCAGTGATCATCTTTTTCCTGATGGACTGTCTATGAAGAGAGCATGGCAGTTCCTAAGTGAGTAACCCGAAATTTCTATTTTGTACCAGAAATTCCCCTGCTCTAATCTTCTCAACACTGCTATCTTTTCTATAATATATGACCTAAGTTAATAATTAAAGATAAAGCACATATGGTAAAATTCTAAAACTAAAATCTATTAATTGAATAGAGAGCTAAATAATAAGCATGTACCATTCTGGATACCGTTACTTTGCTTGTTGTACCCATTTGTATTTTATTTATTTACATGTTTGGAGGTTAGAGAGCTTTTCTGTGCTGAGACAAAGTTTACTTTCTCAAAAATTTATTTATTCTCTATAGTTTGCATGGTTTATGAGTAGCTATGTCTATGACTCATCCTCTTTATCCAAGTTTATCCTTGCCTGGCTGCAGCTGTTAAAAGAGGTTTATCTTGGAATCCAATCAGCACTACTGAAACAGAGTTTCACCATATGGTGCCATCACACACTAGTTTATAATTTACTCAGGATTTTAATTGCATCATCATGCTACGTATGCAAAATTCAGACAATTGCACAGCATACTGAAACACCTCATATTAGAATACACAAGACAACTGCACAGCATACTGAAACACCTCATTTTAGAATACACAGACAACTGCACAGCATACTGAATCACCTCATTTTAGAGTACACAGACAACTGCACAGCATACTGAATCACCTCATTTTAGAGTACACAGACAACTGCACAGCATACTGAGACACCTCATTTTAGAATGCACAGACAACTGCACAGCATACTGTGACACCTCATTTTAGAATGCAGACAACTGCACAGCATACTGAAACACCTCATTTTAGAATACACAGGCAACTGCACAGCATACTGAAACACCTCATTTTAGAATACACAGGCAACTGCACAACATACTGAAAAACCTCATTTTAGAATACAGAGACAACTGCACAGCATACTGAAACACCTAATTTTATAATACACAACATACTGAAACACCTAATTTTAGAATACACAGACAACTGCACAGCATACTGAAACACCTAATTTTAGAATACACAGACAAATGCACAGCATACTGAAACACCTCATTTGAGAATACACAGACAACTGCACAGCATACTGAGACACCTCATTTTAGAATGCAGACAACTGCACAGCATAATGAGACACCTCATTTCAGAATGCACAGAGAACTGCACAGCATACTAAAACACCTCATTTTAGAATGCACAGACAACTGCACAGCATACTGAACAGCTCATTTTAGAATTCCAGACAACTGCACAGCATACTGAGACACCTCATTTTAGAATGCACAGACAACTGCACAGCATACTGAGACACCTCATTTTAGAATGCACAGACAACTGCACAGCATACTGTAACACCTCATTTTAGAATGCACAGACAACTGCACAGCATACTGAAACACCTCCTTTTAGAATGCACAGACAACTGCACAGCATACTGAGACACCTCATTTTAGAATGCACAGACAACTGCACAGCATACTGAGACACCTCATTTTAGAATGCACAGACAACTGCACAGCATACTGAGACACCTCATTTTAGAATGCACAGACAACTGCACAGCATACTGAGACACCTCATTTTAGAATGCACAGACAACTGCACAGCATACTGAGACACCTCATTTTAGAATGCACAGACAACTGCACAGCATACTGAAACACCTCATTTTAGAATGCACAGACAACTGCACAGCATACTGAAATACCTCATTTTAGAATGCACAGACAACTGCACAGCATACTGAAACACCTCATTTTAGAATGCACAGACAACTGCACAGCATACTGAAATACCTCATTTTAGAATGCACAGACAACTGCTCAGCATACTGAAACACCTTATTTTATAATACACAACATACTGAAACACCTAATTTTAGAATACACAGACAACTGCACAGCATACTGAAACACCTAATTTTAGAATACACAGACAAATGCACAGCATACTGAAACACCTCATTTTAGAATACACAGACAACTGCACAGCATACTGAGACACCTCATTTTAGAATGCAGACAACTGCACAGCATACTGAGACACCTCATTTTAGAATGCACAGAGAACTGCACAGCATACTGAAACACCTCATTTTAGAATGCACAGACAACGGCACAGCATACTGAAACACCTCATTTTAGAATAAACAGACAACTGCACAGCATACTGAAACACCTCCTTTTAGAACGCACAGACAACTGCACAGCATACTGAGACACCTCATTTTAGAATGCACAGACAACTGCACAGCATACTGAGACAACTCATTTTAGAATGCACAGACAACTGCACAGCATACTGAAACACCTCATTTTAGAATACACAGACAACTGCACATCATACTGAATCACCTCATTTTAGAGTACACAGACAACTGCACAGCATACTGAAACACCTCATTTTAGAGTACACAGACAACTGCACAGCATACTGAAACAGCTCATTTTAGAATGCACAGACAACTGCACAGCATACTGAGACACCTCATTTTAGAATGCACAGACAACTGCACAGCATACTGAGACACCTCATTTTAGAATGCACAGACAACTGCACAGCATACTGAAACACCTCATTTTAGAATGCACAGAGAACTGCACAGCATACTGAAACACCTCATTTTAGAATGCACAGACAACTGCACAGCATACTGAGACACCTCATTTTAGAATGCACAGACAACTGCACAGCATACTGAGACACCTCATTTTAGAATGCACAGACAACTGCACAGCATACTGAGACACCTCATTTTAGAATGCACAGACAACTGCACAGCATACTGAGACACCTCATTTTAGAATGCACAGACAACTGCACAGCATACTGAGACACCTCATTTTAGAATGCACAGACAACTGCACAGCATACTGAAACACCTCATTTTAGAATGCACAGACAACTGCACAGCATACTGAAATACCTCATTTTAGAATGCACAGACAACTGCACAGCATACTGAAACACCTCATTTTAGAATGCACAGACAACTGCACAGCATACTGAAACACCTCATTTTAGAATGCACAGACAACTGCACAGCATACTGAAACACCTCATTTTAGAATGCACAGACAACTGCACAGCATACTGAAACACCTCATTTTAGAATGCACAGACAACTGCACAGCATACAGAAACACCTCATTTTAGAATGCACAGACAACTGCATAGCATACAGAAACACCGCATTTTTGAATGCACAGACAACTGCACAGCATACTGAGACACCTCATTTTAGAATGCACAGACAACTGCACAGCATACTGAGACACCTCATTTTAGAATGCACAGACAACTGCACAGCATACTGAAACACCTCATTTTAGAATGCACAGACAACTGCACAGCATACTGAAACACCTCATTTTAGAATGCACAGACAACTGCACAGCATACTGAAACACCTCATTTTAGAATGCACAGACAACTGCACAGCATACTGAGACACCTCATTTTAGAATGCACAGACAACTGCACAGCATACTGAGACACCTCATTTTAGAATGCACAGACAACTGCACAGCATACTGAAACACCTCATTTTAGAATGCACAGACAACTGCACAGCATACTGAAACACCTCATTTTAGAATGCACAGACAACTGCACAGCATACTGAAACACCTCATTTTAGAATGCACAGACAACTGCACAGCATACTGAAACACCTCATTTTAGAATGCACAGACAACTGCACAGCATACTGAGACACCTCATTTTAGAATGCACAGACAACTGCACAGCATACTGAGACACCTCATTTTAGAATGCACAGACAACTGCAGAGCATGCTGAAACACCTCATTTTAGAATGCACAGACAACTGCACAGCATACTGAAATACCTCATTTTAGAATGCACAGACAACTGCACAGCATACTGAAACACCTCATTTTATAATACACAACATAGTGAAACACCTAATTTTAGAATACACAGACAACTGCACAGCATACTGAGACACCTAATTTTAGAATACAAATACAAATGCACAGCATACTGAAACACTTCATTTTAGAATACACAGACAACTGCACAGCATACTGAGAACCCTCATTTTAGAATGCAGACAACTGCACAGCATACTGAGACACCTCATTTTAGAATGCAATGAGAACTGCACAGCGTACTGAAACACCTCGTTTTAGAATGCACAGACCACTGCACAGCATACTGAACAGCTCATTTTAGAATCCCAGACAACTGCACAGCATACTGAGACACCTCATTTTAGAATGCACAGACAACTGCACAGCATACTGAGACACCTCATTTTAGAATGCACAGACAACTGCACAGCATACTGAAACACCTAATTTTAGAATGCACAGACAACTGCACAGCATACTGAGACACCTCATTTTAGAATGCACAGACAACTGCACAGCATACTGAGACACCTCATTTTAGAATGCACAGACAACTGCACAGCATACTGAGACACCTCATTTTAGAATGCACAGAGAACTGCACAGCATACTGAGACACCTCATTTTAGAATGCACAGAGAACTGCACAGCATACTGAAACACCTCATTTTAGAATGCACAGACAACTGCACAGCATACTGAAACACCTCATTTTAGAATGCACAGACAACTGCACAGCATACTGAAACACCTCATTTTAGAATGCACAGACAACTGCACAGCATACTGAAACACCTCATTTTAGAATGCACAGACAACTGCACAGCATACTGAAACACCTCATTTTAGAATGCACAGACAACTGCACAGCATACTGAAACACCTCATTTTAGAATGCACAGACAACTGCACAGCATACTGAAATACCTCATTTTAGAATGCACAGACAACTGCACAGCATACTGAAACACCTAATTTTATAATACACAACATACTGAAACACCTAATTTTAGAATACACAGACAACTGCACAGCATACTGAAACACCTAATTTTAGAATACACAGACAAATGCACAGCATACTGAAACACCTCATTTGAGAATACACAGACAACTGCACAGCATACTGAGACACCTCATTTTAGAATGCAGACAACTGCACAGCATAATGAGACACCTCATTTCAGAATGCACAGAGAACTGCACAGCATACTAAAACACCTCATTTTAGAATGCACAGACAACTGCACAGCATACTGAACAGCTCATTTTAGAATTCCAGACAACTGCACAGCATACTGAGACACCTCATTTTAGAATGCACAGACAACTGCACAGCATACTGAAACACCTCCTTTTAGAATGCACAGACAACTGCACAGCATACTGAGACACCTCATTTTAGAATGCACAGACAACTGCACAGCATACTGAGACACCTCATTTTAGAATGCACATACAACTGCACAGCGTACTGAAACACCTCATTTTAGAATACACAGACAACTGCACAGCATACTGAAACACCTCATTTTAGAATACACAGACAACTGCACATCATACTGAATCACCTCATTTTAGACTACACAGACAACTGCACAGCATACTGAAACACCTCATTTTAGAATGCACAGGCAAATGCAAATCATACTGAGGCACCTCATTTTAGAATGCACAGACAACTGCACAGCATACTGAGACACCTCATTTTAGAATGCACAGACAACTGCACAGCATACTGAGACACCTCATTTTAGAATGCACAGACAACTGCACAGCATACTGAGACACCTCATTTTAGAATGCACAGACAACTGCACAGCATACTGAGACACCTCATTTTAGAATGCACAGACAACTGCACAGCATACTGAGACACCTCATTTTAGAATGCACAGACAACTGCACAGCATACTGAGACACCTCATTTTAGAATGCACAGACAACTGCACAGCATACTGAGACACCTCATTTTAGAATGCACAGAGAACTGCACAGCATACTGAGACACCTCATTTTAGAATGCACAGAGAACTGCACAGCATACTGAAACACCTCATTTTAGAATGCACAGACAACTGCACAGCATACTGAAATACCTCATTTTAGAATGCACAGACAACTGCACAGCATACTGAAACACCTCATTTTAGAATGCACAGACAACTGCACAGCATACTGAAACACCTCATTTTAGAATGCACAGACAACTGCACAGCATACTGAAACACCTCATTTTAGAATGCACAGACAACTGCACAGCATACTGAAACACCTCATTTTAGAATGCACAGACAACTGCACAGCATACTGAAACACCTCATTTTAGAATGCACAGACAACTGCACAGCATACAGAAACACCTCATTTTAGAATGCACAGACAACTGCATAGCATACAGAAACACCGCATTTTAGAATGCACAGACAACTGCACAGCATACTGAGACACCTCATTTTAGAATGCACAGACAACTGCACAGCATACTGAAACACCTCATTTTAGAATGCACAGAGAACTGCACAGCATACTGAAACACCTCATTTTAGAATGCACAGACAACTGCACAGCATACTGAGACACCTCATTTTAGAATACACAGAGAACTGCACAGCATGCTGAAACACCTCATTTTAGAATGCACAGAGAACTGCACAGCATACTGAAACACCTCATTTTAGAATGCACAGACAACTGCACAGCATACTGAGACACCTCATTTTAGAATGCACAGACAACTGCACAGCATACGGAGACACCTCATTTTAGAATGCACAGACAACTGCACAGCATACTGAAACACCTCATTTTAGAATGCACAGACAACTGCACAGCATACTGAAACACCTCATTTTAGAATGCACAGACAACTGCACAGCATACTGAAACACCTCATTTTAGAATGCACAGACAACTGCACAGCATACTGAAACACCTCATTTTAGAATGCACAGACAATCGCACAGCATACTGAAACACCTCATTTTAGAATGCACAGACAACTGCACAGCATACTGAAGTACCTCATTTTAGAATGCACAGACAACTGCACAGCATACAGAAACACCTCATTTTAGAATGCACAGACAACTGCATAGCATACAGAAACACCGCATTTTTGAATGCAAAGACAACTGCACAGCATACTGAGAAACCTCATTTTAGAATGCACAGACAACTGCACAGCATGCTGAAACACCTCATTTTAGAATGCACAGAGAACTGCACAGCATACTGAAACACCTCATTTTAGAATGCACAGACAACTGCACAGCATACTGAGACACCTCATTTTAGAATACACAGAGAACTGCACAGCATACTGAAACACCTCATTTTAGAATGCACAGACAACTGCACAGCATACTGAAACACCTCATTTTAGAATGCACAGACAACTGCACAGCATACTGAAACACCTCATTTTAGAATGCACAGACAACTGCACAGCATACTGAAACACCTCATTTTAGAATGCACAGAGAACTGCACAGCATACTGAAACACCTCATTTTAGAATGCACAGACAACTGCACAGCATACTGAAACACCTCATTTTAGAATGCACAGAGAACTGCACAGCATGCTGAAACACCTCATTTTAGAATGCACAGACAACTGCATAGCATACAGAAACACCGCATTTTAGAATGCACAGACAACTGCACAGCATACTGAGACACCTCATTTTAGAATGCACAGACAACTGCACAGCATACGGAGACACCTCATTTTAGAATGCACAGACAACTGCACAGCATACTGAAACACCTCATTTTAGAATGCACAGACAACTGCACAGCATACTGAAACACCTCATTTTAGAATACACAGGCAACTGCACAGCATACTGAAACACCTCATTTTAGAATGCACAGACAACTGCACAGCATACTGAAACACCTCATTTTAGAATACACAGACAACTGCACAGCATACTGAAACACCTCATTTTAGAATACACAGACAACTGCACAGCATACTGAAACACCTCATTTTAGAATGCACAGACAACTGCACAGCATACTGAAACACCTCATTTTAGACTGTCAGACAACTGCACAGCATACTGAAACACCTCATTTTAGAATACACAGACAACTGCACAGCATACTGAAACACCTCATTTTAGAATACACAGACAACTGCACAGCATACTGAAACACCTCATTTTAGAATGCACAGACAACTGCACAGCATACTGAAACACCTCATTTTAGAATGCACAGACAACTGCACAGCATACTGAAACACCTCATTTTAGAATGCACAGACAACTGCACAGCATACTGAAGCACCTCATTTTAGAATGCAAAGACAACTGCACAGCATACAGAAACAGCTCATTTTAGAATGCACAGACAACTGCACAGCATACTGAGAAACCTCATTTTAGAATGCACAGACAACTGCACAGCATACAGAGACACCTCATTTTAGAATGCACAGACAACTGCACAGCATACTGAAACACCTCATTTTAGAATGCACAGACAACTGCACAGCATACTGAAACACCTCATTTTAGAATGCACAGACAACTGCACAGCATACTGAAACACCTCATTTTAGAATGCACAGACAATCGCACAGCATACTGAAACACCTCATTTTAGAATGCACAGACAACTGCACAGCATACTGAAGTACCTCATTTTAGAATGCAAAGACAACTGCACAGCATACTGAAGCAGCTCATTTTAGAATGCACAGACAACTGCACAGCATACAGAAACACCTCATTTTAGAATGCACAGACAACTGCATAGCATACAGAAACACCTCATTTTAGAATGCACAGACAACTGCACAGCATACAGAAACACCTCATTTTAGAATGCACAGACAACTGCACAGCATACTGAAACACCTCATTTTAGAATGCACAGACAACTGCACAGCATACTGAAACACCTCATTTTAGAATGCACAGACAACTGCACAGCATACTGAAACACCTCATTTTAGAATGCACAGACAACTGCACAGCATACTGAAGCACCTCATTTTAGAATGCAAAGACAACTGCACAGCATACTGAAGCAGCTCATTTTAGAATGCACAGACAACTGCACAGCATACAGAAACACCTCATTTTAGAATGCACAGACAACTGCACAGCATACGGAGACACCTCATTTTAGAATGCACAGACAACTGCACAGCATACTGAAACACCTCATTTTAGAATTCACAGACAACTGCAAAGCATGCTGAAACACCTCATTTTAGACTGCACAGACAACTGCACAGCATACTGAAACACCTCATTTTAGAATACACAGACAACTGCACAGCATACTGAAACACCTCATTTTAGAATACACAGACAACTGCACAGCATACTGAAACACCTCATTTTAGAATGCACAGACAACTGCACAGCATACTGAAACACCTCATTTTAGAATGCACAGACAACTGCACAGCATACTGAAACACCTCATTTTAGACTGCACAGACAACTGCACAGCATACTGAAACACCGCATTTTAGAATGCACAGACAACTGCACAGCATACTGAGACACCTCATTTTAGAATGCACAGACAACTGCACAGCATGCTGAAACACCTCATTTTAGAATGCACAGAGAACTGCACAGCATACTGAAACACCTCATTTTTTGAATGCACAGAGAACTGCACAGCATACTGAAACACCTCATTTTAGAATGCACAGACAACTGCACAGCATACTGAAACACCTCATTTTAGAATGCACAGACAACTGCACAGCATACTGAAACACCTCATTTTAGAATGCACAGACAACTGCACAGCATTCTGAAACACCTCATTTTAGAATGCACAGACAATCGCACAGCATACTGAAACACCTCATTTTAGAATGCACAGACAACTGCACAGCATACTGAAGCACCTCATTTTAGAATGCACAGACAACTGCACAGCATACTGAAACACCTCATTTTAGAATGCACAGACAACTGCACAGCATACTGAAACACCTCATTTTAGAATGCACAGACAACTGCACAGCATACTGAAACACCTCATTTTAGAATGCACAGACAACTGCACAGCATACTGAAGCACCTCATTTTAGAATGCAAAGACAACTGCACAGCATACTGAAGCAGCTCATTTTAGAATGCACAGACAACTGCACAGCATACAGAAACACCTCATTTTAGAATGCACAGACAACTGCACAGCATACTGAAACACCTCATTTTAGAATGCACAGACAACTGCACAGCATACTGAAACACCTCATTTTAGAATGCACAGACAACTGCACAGCATACAGAAACACCTCATTTTAGAATGCACAGACAACTGCATAGCATACAGAAACACCGCATTTTAGAATGCACAGACAACTGCACAGCATACAGAAACACCTCATTTTAGAATGCACAGACAACTGCACAGCATACTGAAACACCTCATTTTAGAATGCACAGAGAACTGCACAGCATACTGAAACACCTCATTTTAGAATGCACAGACAACTGCACAGCATACTGAAACACCTCATTTTAGAATGCACAGACAACTGCACAGCATACTGAAACACCTCATTTTAGAATGCACAGACAACTGCACAGCATACTGAAACACCTCATTTTAGAATGCACAGACAACTGCACAGCATACTGAAACACCTCATTTTAGAATGCACAGACAACTGCACAGCATACTGAAACACCTCATTTTAGAATGCACAGACAACTGCACAGCATACTGAAACACCTCATTTTAGAATGCACAGACAACTGCACAGCATACTGACACACCTCATTTTAGAATGCACAGACAACTGCACAGCATACCGAAACACCTCATTTTAGAATGCACAGACAACTGCACAGCATACTGAAACACCTCATTTTAGAATGCACAGACAACTGCACAGCATACAGAAACACCTCATTTTAGAATGCACAGACAACTGCACAGCATACTGAAACACCTCATTTTAGAATGCACAGACAACTGCACAGCATACTGAAACACCTCATTTTAGAATGCACAGACAACTGCACAGCATACAGAAACACCTCATTTTAGAATGCACAGACAACTGCACAGCATACTGAGACACCTCATTTTAGAATGCACAGACAACTGCACAGCATACTGAAACACCTCATTTTAGAATGCACAGACAACTGCACAGCATACTGAAACACCTCATTTTAGAATGCACAGACAACTGCACAGCATACTGAAACACCTCATTTTAGAATGCACAGACAACTGCACAGCATACTGAAACACCTCATTTTAGAATGCACAGACAACTGCACAGCATACTGAAACACCTCATTTTAGAATGCACAGACAACTGCACAGCATACTGAAACACCTCATTTTAGAATGCACAGACAACTGCACAGCATACTGAAACACCTCATTTTAGAATGCACAGACAACTGCACAGCATACTGAAACACCTCATTTTAGAATGCACAGACAACTGCACAGCATACTGAAACACCTCATTTTAGAATGCACAGACAACTGCACAGCATACTGAAACACCTCATTTTAGAATGCACAGACAACTGCACAGCATACTGAAACACCTCATTTTAGAATGCACAGACAACTGCACAGCATACTGAAACACCTCATTTTAGAATGCACAGACAACTGCACAGCATACAGAAACACCTCATTTTAGAATGCACAGACAACTGCATAGCATACAGAAACACCGCATTTTTGAATGCACAGACAACTGCACAGCATTCTTAAACACCTCATTCTAGAATACACAGAGAACTGCACAGCATACTGAAACACCTCATTTTAGAATGCACAGACAACTGCACAGCATACTGAAACACCTCATTTTAGAATGCACAGACAACTGCACAGCATACTGAAACACCTCATTTTAGAATGCACAGACAACTGCACAGCATACTGACACAGCTCATTTTAGAATGCACAGACAACTGCACAGCATACTGAAACACCTCATTTTAGAATGCACAGACAACTGCACAGCATACTGAAACACCTCATTTTAGAATGCACAGACAACTGCACAGCATACCGAAACACCTCATTTTAGAATGCACAGACAACTGCACAGCATACTGAAACACCTCATTTTAGAATGCACAGACAACTGCACAGCATCCTGAAACACCTCATTTTAGAATGCACAGAGAACTGCACAGCATACTGAAACACCTCATTTTAGAATGCACAGAGAACTGCACAGCATACTGAAACACCTCATTTTAGAATGCACAGAGAACTGCACAGCATACTGAAACACCTCATTTAAGAATGCACAGACAACTGCACAGCATTCTTAAACACCTCATTCTAGAATACACAGAGAACTGCACAGCATACTGAAACACCTCATTTTAGAATACACAGAGAACTGCACAGCATACTGAAACACCTCATTTTAGAATGCACAGACAACTGCACAGCATACTGAAGCAGCTCATTTTAGAATGCACAGACAACTGCACAGCATACCGAAACACCTCATTTTAGAATGCACAGACAACTGCACAGCATACTGAAACACCTCATTTTAGAATCACAGGCAACTGCACAGCATACTGAAACACCTCATTTTAGAATCACAGGCAACTGCACAGCATACTGAAACACCTCATTTTAGAATTCACAGACAACTGCAAAGCATGCTGAAACACCTCATTTTAGACTGCACAGACAACTGCACAGCATACTGAAACACCTCATTTTAGAATACACAGACAACTGCACAGCATACTGAAACACCTCATTTTAGAATGCACAGACAATCGCACAGCATACTGAAACACCTCATTTTAGAATGCACAGACAACTGCACAGCATACTGAATCACCTCATTTTAGAATGCACAGACAACTGCACAGCATACTGAAACACCTCATTTTAGAATGCACAGACAACTGCACAGCATACTGAAACACCTCATTTTAGAATGCACAGACAACTGCACAGCATACTGAAACACCTCATTTTAGAATGCACAGAGAACTGCACAGCATACTGAAACACCTCATTTTAGAATGCACAGACAACTGCACAGCATACAGAAACACCTCATTTTAGAATGCACAGACAACTGCACAGCATACAGAGACACCTCATTTTAGAATGCACAGACAACTGCACAGCATACTGAAACACCTCATTTTAGAATGCACAGACAACTGCACAGCATACTGAAACACCTCATTTTAGAATGCACAGACAACTGCACAGCATACTGAAGTACCTCATTTTAGAATGCAAAGACAACTGCACAGCATACTGAAGCAGCTCATTTTAGAATGCACAGACAACTGCACAGCATACAGAAACACCTCATTTTAGAATGCACAGACAACTGCATAGCATACAGAAACACCGCATTTTAGAATGCACAGACAACTGCACAGCATACTGAGACACCTCATTTTAGAATGCACAGACAACTGCACAGCATGCTGAAACACCTCATTTTAGAATGCACAGAGAACTGCACAGCATACTGAAACACCTCATTTTAGAATGCACAGACAACTGCACAGCATACTGAGACACCTCATTTTAGAATGCACAGAGAACTGCACAGCATACTGAAACACCTCATTTTAGAATGCACAGACAACTGCACAGCATACTGAAACACCTCATTTTAGAATGCACAGACAACTGCACAGCATACTGAAACACCTCATTTTAGAATGCACAGACAACTGCACAGCATACTGAAACACCTCATTTTAGAATGCACAGACAACTGCACAGCATACTGAAACACCTCATTTTAGAATGCACAGACAACTGCACAGCATACTGAAACACCTCATTTTAGAATGCACAGACAACTGCACAGCATACTGAAATACCTCATTTTAGAATGCACAGACAACTGCACAGCATACTGAAACACCTCATTTTAGAATGCACAGACAACTGCACAGCATACTGAAACACCTCATTTTAGAATGCACAGACAACTGCACAGCATACTGAAACACCTCATTTTAGAATGCACAGACAATCGCACAGCATACTGAAACACCTCATTTTAGAATGCACAGACAACTGCACAGCATACTGAAGCACCTCATTTTAGAATGCAAAGACAACTGCACAGCATACTGAAGCAGCTCATTTTAGAATGCACAGACAACTGCACAGCATACTGAAACACCTCATTTTAGAATGCACAGACAACTGCACAGCATACTGAAGTACCTCATTTTAGAATGCACAGACAACTGCACAGCATACTGAAACACCTCATTTTAGAATGCACAGACAACTGCACAGCATACTGAGACACCTCATTTTAGAATGCACAGACAACTGCACAGCATACTGAAACACCTCATTTTAGAATACACAGACAACTGCACAGCATACTGAAACACCTCATTTTAGAATACACAGACAACTGCACAGCATACTGAAACACCTCATTTTAGAATACACAGACAACTGCACAGCATACTGAAACACCTCATTTTAGACTGCAAAGACAACTGCACAGCATACTGAAACACCTCATTTTAGAATACACAGACAACTGCATAGCATACTGAATCACCTCATTTTAGAATGCACAGACAACTGCACAGCATACTGAAACAGCTCATTTTAGAATGCACAGACAACTGCACAGCATACTGAAACAGCTCATTTTAGAATGCACAGACAACTGCACAGCATACTGAAACACCTCATTTTAGAATGCACAGACAACTGCACAGCATACTGAAACACCTCATTTTAGAATACACAGACAACTGCACAGCATACTGAAACACCTCATTTTAGAATGCACAGACAACTGCACAGCATACTGAATCACCTCATTTTAGAGTACACAGACAACTGCACAGCATACTGAAACAGCTCATTTTAGAATGCACAGACAACTGCACAGCATACTGAAACACCTCATTTTAGAATGCACAGACAACTGCACAGCATACTGAAACACCTCATTTTAGAATGCACAGACAACTGCACAGCATACTGAAACACCTCATTTTAGAATGCACAGACAACTGCACAGCATACTGAAACACCTCATTTTAGAATGCACAGACAACTGCACAGCATACTGAAACACCTCATTTTAGAATGCACAGAGAACTGCCCAGCATACTGAAACACCTCATTTTAGAATGCACAGACAACTGCACAGCATACAGAAACACCTCATTTTAGAATGCACAGACAACTGCACAGCATACTGAAACACCTCATTTTAGAATGCACAGACAACTGCACAGCATACTGAAACACCTCATTTTAGAATGCACAGACAACTGCACTGCATACTGAAACACCTCATTTTAGAATGCACAGACAACTGCACAGCATACTGAGACACCTCATTTTAGAATGCACAGACAACTGCACAGCATGCTGAAACACCTCATTTTAGAATGCACAGAGAACTGCACAGCATACTGAAACACCTCATTTTAGAATGCACAGACAACTGCACAGCATACTGAAACACCTCATTTTAGAATGCACAGACAACTGCACAGCATACTGAAACACCTCATTTTAGAATGCACAGAGAACTGCACAGCATGCTGAAACACCTCATTTTAGAATGCACAGACAACTGCATAGCATACAGAAACACCGCATTTTAGAATGCACAGACAACTGCACAGCATACTGAGACACCTCATTTTAGAATGCACAGACAACTGCACAGCATGCTGAAACACCTCATTTTAGAATGCACAGAGAACTGCACAGCATACTGAAACACCTCATTTTAGAATGCACAGAGAACTGCACAGCATACTGAAACACCTCATTTTAGAATGCACAGACAACTGCACAGCATACTGAAACACCTCATTTTAGAATGCACAGACAACTGCACAGCATACTGAAACACCTCATTTTAGAATGCACAGACAACTGCACAGCATACTGAAACACCTCATTTTAGAATGCACAGACAACTGCACAGCATACTGAAACACCTCATTTTAGAATACACAGACAACTGCACAGCATACTGAAACACCTCATTTTAGAATGCACAGACAACTGCACAGCATACTGAAACACCTCATTTTAGAATGCACAGACAACTGCATAGCATACTGAATCACCTCATTTTAGAATGCACAGACAACTGCACAGCATACTGAAACAGCTCATTTTAGAATGCACAGACAACTGCACAGCATACTGAAACACCTCATTTTAGAATGCACAGACAACTGCACAGCATACTGAAACACCTCATTTTAGAATGCACAGACAATCGCACAGCATACTGAAACACCTCATTTTAGAATGCACAGACAACTGCACAGCATACTGAAGCACCTCATTTTAGAATGCAAAGACAACTGCACAGCATACTGAAACACCTCATTTTAGAATGCACAGACAACTGCATAGCATACAGAAACACCGCATTTTTGAATGCACAGACAACTGCACAGCATACTGAGAAACCTCATTTTAGAATGCACAGACAACTGCACAGCATACGGAGACACCTCATTTTAGAATGCACAGACAACTGCACAGCATGCTGAAACACCTCATTTTAGAATGCACAGAGAACTGCACAGCATACTGAAACACCTCATTTTAGAATGCACAGACAACTGCACAGCATACTGAAACACCTCATTTTAGAATGCACAGACAACTGCACAGCATACTGAAACACCTCATTTTAGAATGCACAGACAACTGCACAGCATACTGAAACACCTCATTTTAGAATGCACAGAGAACTGCACAGCATACTGAAACACCTCATTTTAGAATGCACAGACAACTGCACAGCATACTGAGACACCTCATTTTAGAATACACAGAGAACTGCACAGCATGCTGAAACACCTCATTTTAGAATGCACAGACAACTGCACAGCATACTGAAACACCTCATTTTAGAATGCACAGACAACTGCACAGCATACTGAAACACCTCATTTTAGAATGCACAGACAACTGCACAGCATACTGAAACACCTCATTTTAGAATGCACAGACAACTGCACAGCATACTGAAACACCTCATTTTAGAATGCACAGACAACTGCACAGCATACTGAAACACCTCATTTTAGAATGCACAGACAACTGCACAGCATACTGAAACAGCTCATTTTAGAATGCACAGACAACTGCACAGCATACTGAAACACCTCATTTTAGAATGCACAGACAACTGCACAGCATACTGAAACAGCTCATTTTAGAATGCACAGACAACTGCACAGCATACTGAAACACCTCATTTTAGAATGCACAGACAACTGCACAGCATACTGAAACACCTCATTTTAGAATGCACAGACAACTGCACAGCATACTGAAACACCTCATTTTAGAATGCACAGACAACTGCACAGCATACTGAAACACCTCATTTTAGAATGCACAGAGAACTGCACAGCATACTGAAACACCTCATTTTAGAATGCACAGACAACTGCATAGCATACTGAATCACCTCATTTTAGAATGCACAGACAACTGCACAGCATACTGAAACAGCTCATTTTAGAATGCACAGACAACTGCACAGCATACTGAAACACCTCATTTTAGAATGCACAGACAACTGCACAGCATACTGAAACACCTCATTTTAGAATGCACAGACAACTGCACAGCATACTGAAACACCTCATTTTAGAATGCACAGACAACTGCACAGCATACTGAAACACCTCATTTTAGAATGCACAGACAACTGCACAGCATACTGAAACACCTCATTTTAGAATACACAGGCAACTGCACAGCATACTGAAACACCTCATTTTAGAATGCACAGACAACTGCACAGCATACTGAAACACCTCATTTTAGAATGCACAGACAACTGCACAGCATTCTGAAACACCTCATTTTAGAATGCACAGACAACTGCACAGCATTCTGAAACACCTCATTTTAGAATGCACAGACAATCGCACAGCATACTGAAACACCTCATTTTAGAATGCACAGACAACTGCGCAGCATACTGAAGCACCTCATTTTAGAATGCAAAGACAACTGCACAGCATACTGAAGCAGCTCATTTTAGAATGCACAGACAACTGCACAGCATACTGAAACACCTCATTTTAGAATGCACAGACAACTGCACAGCATACTGAAACACCTCATTTTAGAATGCACAGACAACTGCACAGCATACTGAAACACCTCATTTTAGAATACACAGACAACTGCACAGCATACTGAAACACCTCATTTTAGAATACACAGACAACTGCACAGCATACTGAAACACCTCATTTTAGAATGCACAGACAACTGCATAGCATACTGAATCACCTCATTTTAGAATGCACAGACAACTGCACAGCATACTGAAACAGCTCATTTTAGAATGCACAGACAACTGCACAGCATACTGAAACACCTCATTTTAGAATGCACAGACAACTGCACAGCATACTGAAACACCTCATTTTAGAATACACAGACAACTGCACAGCATACTGAAACACCTCATTTTAGAATGCACAGACAACTGCACAGCATACTGAAACACCTCATTTTAGAATGCACAGACAACTGCACAGCATACTGAAACACCTCATTTTAGAATGCACAGACAACTGCACAGCATACTGAAACACCTCATTTTAGAATGCACAGACAACTGCACAGCATACTGAAACACCTCATTTTAGAATACACAGACAACTGCACAGCATACTGAAACACCTCATTTTAGAATGCACAGACAACTGCACAGCATACTGAAACACCTCATTTTAGAATACACAGAGAACTGCACAGCATACTGAAACACCTCATTTTAGAATGCACAGACAACTGCACAGCATACTGAAACACCTCATTTTAGAATGCACAGACAACTGCACAGCATACTGAAACACCT
Source organism: Protopterus annectens (assembly GCF_019279795.1). NCBI lineage: Eukaryota > Metazoa > Chordata > Ceratodontiformes > Protopteridae > Protopterus > Protopterus annectens. The sequence goes on from NC_056726.1 coordinate 1,690,609,000, forward strand.
CATTTTAGAATGCACAGACAACTGCACAGCATACTGAAACACCTCATTTTAGAATGCACAGACAACTGCACAGCATACTGAAACACCTCATTTTAGAATGCACAGACAACTGCACAGCATACTGAAACACCTCATTTTAGAATGCACAGACAACTGCACAGCATACTGAAACACCTCATTTTAGAATGCACAGACAACTGCACAGCATACTGAAACACCTCATTTTAGAATGCACAGACAACTGCACAGCATACTGAAACACCTCATTTTAGAATACACAGACAACTGCACAGCATACTGAAACACCTCATTTTAGAATACACAGAGAACTGCACAGCATACTGAAACACCTCATTTTAGAATGCACAGACAACTGCACAGCATACTGAAACACCTCATTTTAGAATGCACAGACAACTGCACAGCATACTGAAACACCTCATTTTAGAATACACAGACAACTGCACAGCATACTGAAACACCTCATTTTAGAATGCACAGACAACTGCACAGCATACTGAAACACCTCATTTTAGAATGCACAGACAACTGCACAGCATACTGAAACACCTCATTTTAGAATACACAGACAACTGCACAGCATACTGAAACACCTCATTTTAGAATACACAGACAACTGCACAGCATACTGAAACACCTCATTTTAGAGTACACAGACAACTGCACAGCATACTGAAACACCTCATTTTAGAGTACACAGACAACTGCACACCATACCAAAACACCTCATTTTAGAATACACAGACAACTGCACAGCATACTGAAACACCTAATTTTAGAGTACACAGACATACTTAAAGAATATTCTTCCAACCAATGATAAGCTTTTATCAAATAATTTGGCCAATAACAACTACTGTGGTCTGATACTGATTCTTCCTGACACTGATATTATAATACTAAGGTATTCTAATGCAAATTTTCATAAGGCTTAAATTGTATGAATAAGACTTCATTTTACTGAAGGTTTTACAGCACTCATCTGCCTGTTATGCATGACCAAATAAACAATCCACTCTTTATGAAGGAAACCTTGCTCTTTTTTTTTGCTAAGCATTAAAAAGTTTTGGAGGACGTGATAAAGTGAATAATTTAAAATTCAGCTTGGTGTTTCAGCTTTAGCTCAAATAGCTTCTAGGGCTATTTTTGTAATTCACTAGACTTGTGGTATGGTACAATAAACTTGCATAATACATTCTACAGCTATAATAAACTCTCTTTGACTTAGTAACAGAATATTGCCTCTTATGATAAATAATTCATTAATTACAATCAATATACAATAAAAAAATGACATTACTTTAAATAAAAATATGTGCAAATAAGTTACTCTCTTTTTTTTTTTTTTTTTTTTTTTTTTGCCAATGTAATGTAACTACATTTTTGGACTGATTTGTCCATATTCCCTTCCAGACCAATCTGTCTTATAGCTACTGATAAGTAAAAGGCAACCACTACACAGAAGAGTAGTGTTTTCAAAGATACGAGTGTAATTTTCCAGGTAAGCAGCTTCTCTTCACTTTTCTTTTTTGGACATTCACCTCGTTCCCAAGGGAAATATCAGTGTAAGCTGGAAAAAATAAACATCTGCTTGAAGAGACTTACTGAAACATATTCTATACTGCAGTTCTCTTATGTCCTCAAACTCTTTCTTTTACACCTTCCAAATTAGTTCCAAGTGAAGGCATACTTTATGGTTAGTCCATGTAAAGTACATTAATCTGCAAAAAAGATAATGTAAGTATGCCTGAGAGCATATATGAATAAGCTAGTTTATTTTGAACATCGTATCATTTTAATAGTTTTGAAAATGTTCAGTAGTTTTTTGTTCTTCTTGTCTTATCGGCAGTTTAAAAGAACAAAAATATGACACAGTATTGTGACATCAGTAAATAAAATAGAATAAAATCCAACAAACTTACAACAGAAAACTCCCGTATTGCATGCAATTTAAAAACAGAGCTCTTGTGTCTTACAACATTTATCAGGCTACTAAAGCCAAGATGCCACATTTATACTTATAAATAAATCTGTAGAGCATGTTTTGCTTTACTGTAGATTGCATCATGAAAAAGTTGTCATTCTGTAAGAGCATACTTATCATCTGATTAAAAGAAAAGATTGTTCCCCTTCATGAACAGTTCAGATGCTTCATTCATAATTACTTTAGCAACACAGATGTTTAGAGTATGCAAAAAGAACAAAACTGTTTATTCTTATAGCACTATAATGTACATGTGTTGTCTGTGGTCTATGGAAAGATGCATCAAACAGGACAGAATAAGAAAAATGTGATAATGTAGGAATACTTACAATAAATCAGTACTACTAAGGAAACAAGCAGATTGTGCAATGCAGTGCAGACAGATGTCCACAGCATAGGGGATAACATTCTGAACTGAATGAGTTTCATGCCAATATCGCAACACTACAGCAATTACAAATATCTTGCACACTAGAAACTGTGACCTGAAAGTATCAAAGCCAGGCCATACTTGGGTAATATGTATCAGTGAAGTATGTGAAAGAGAAGATGTCATCCTGTCATGACTTAGTTGATGGAACTCTGACTAAGGTATAGAAACCTGGACAGGAAATGGAGCAGTGGATCATGACTCATGATGAGACATAGCCACTAAAGCTACTAAATGTATTGTTGGGTACAATAGTTTTGTTTATAGATGTTTAGTATATGGAATAAACTGTGCCATAATCTTAAATTAACTGATTTAAGCTTTGGTAGGGGAATTTCTAGTTCTGTAAGCATCATATCAGGTGTATACTGTGTTTCCCTGAAAATAAGACTGGGTCTTATTTTTTTTTTTGCGGCAAAAGACATATTAGGGCTTATTTTCAGGGGAAGTCTTACTTTTTTTTCATGTACAAAAATCAACATTTATTCATGTACACAAATCTACATTTATTCCCGTTATCGGGGCAACACATCTAGGTAACGCATTAACAGTTGTGTGAGAATGCTACATAAACAGTGCAACAAATATTTCAACTTCAGAATATCTACACCTTGGCTTTAACAGTGCAATATTTCATGCTTAACAGAAAGTGCAGAAAAATCTCAATACATGTGTTGCGTTCAATTAAAAATGCTAAGTTTCTGCAACACATAAAATAGACATACAAGAGTGGAACTGTATACATTTAAAATAAATCTAAATGTCTGACACAAACAGCAATGGTTTGCCGTTCTAAATTGCCCTTGACCAAAATAAATAAGCAGATTATTTTCCATTGCCGGTTTAAGCACATGTTTCGTCTCACCTTACAAAAATAACTGCGTCAAAAGATTAAGTACTGACATCCCAAGGGGAATAAAACAGGTGAATAACTGTCACTTTTTGAGTGGTGTTTCTTTATTCCTTATCCAAACCCTAAGAGAAGAATGATGGAAAATCACAAAAATGAAGTCTGGGAACTAATGGTACACATAGGATATGGTATATGTGTTCGGCCTTACTTTGTAATTAACACTTGATAATTTTTATCAAGAAGATACATTTTTTTTTTTGAATAATGAAACATTACCTTAATACCGTACAATAAAGTAAAAAACTGATGAGAGCTTGCTGGCAGCTGAAAGCAGAAGCAATCCATTCTGTTGCCCCAATAATGGAAAAGTTATTCAAATACAGTCATGTCATCTTCTTCTTCTGGAATATTGTCATAACTCTCCAAACCCCAAATTCTGGGTTGAATTTCTTGTGACTCCATTTCCTGTAGAACCATTGGCCTCAATCTGTCATGTCTGGCAACAGAGCTCCCCTTAAATGAGCACTTCTTGTTCATGTAGCCTGCTCGTAGTGCATTGGCGACACAGCTGTCAGTGATTTTATCCCATGAATTCTTCACCGAAATCACAACCTCTTGCAGAATAGGATTCACAAAGTTTCCACGCTGATTTCTCTCCATTCTATCTTCAGTGTAGTCATTGAGTTCCATTTGCAAATGTTCCTTAAATGGCTTGTTTATTGCAATATCAAGAGTCTGGAGATAGGCAGTCATTTCTGCGGGAATCATTACTTGATCTATTCTTCTATCTGCAAGGAAGTTCTTCATGCCTTTAGCGCGGTGAGTGCTGGCTGAATCCCAGACTAGCAGACCTCTTTTGCCACCTTGAAAAACAAGTGGCAGCATTAGATCGACCCACTTCCATATACATGCTTGTGTGCACCAGGCTTTTTTGGTTTCAAGAATGTAAATGCTTGAAACATGTTCAATCTTATCTTTCTTGCCCTTACTAATGATTAGAGGTGGTGTTTTCTTTCCATCCAGATGAATTGCCAAATTACAGGTAACACATGCACTTTCGTAACCAGTGGTGGGGATGTAGATTGATGAGGCACCCCTATGATCAATTGTTGTTTAAGATGCTTGACCCATATACACTGCAGTTTCATCCATAGCAATCATGTTGGAGAGTTGGTATTTAGAAAAGTCGATGCCATCAACAAAGGAATTGAATGCAAGTGCACATTTAATAACTTCAGTATCTTCCAGCTTGAACAGTGTTGTCGATCTTCTTAGAGACAGTTCAAATCGCTGAAGGAAGCCATCCTGCCAATGTTGTGATGCTTTGAATTCTTCTGGGGATATTTCTAACTGTGGTGCCATTGCAAGGGCAAATGCTTGAATATCAACCCTGTGCACAACCAAAACCTTTGCTCTCCTGTTAGCAATCCATTCACATGATGTCTTCCAACTCAGGAAATAATGGTTGCCGACCTGATCCACACTAGTACTTCTTAGCATTTCCCTTGTCCACCTGTTGACTGAGGTTATCGTACTCTGCTCACCATTTCTGGACCATTCGGAGATCCAACTTCTTCTCTTTGCAAAAAGCCATAAGATTCTGTCCCCAGGAGTCCTCCATGATTCCTTTCTTGCACTAGATGAAATATCTCTTTCTTTTTGCACTCATCTTGTCTGGTGGGGGGGGGGGTTAATTGAAGAGTTATGAGACAGGAGTGGCAACAAAAATGATGACAGTTAAAAAGACACAACCACACCCATTCATTATCAAGTGCAAACGTTATTCGTGCATTGTGTCTGTACTTTGATTGGTCATTCAGTACACTTGGCAGTGTTTATGGGCCAAAGATCTCGAACAACAAGTGTGAGTGAGGATATTTGTGGATTAGGGTTAGAGTAAGAATCGTGGAGGACTCCCGGGGAGAGAATCTTACAGCTTTCTGCAAAGAGAAGAAGTTGGATCTCTCAATGGTCTGAAAATGTTGAGCAGAGTACGATAACCTCAGTTAACATGTGTCAATAGTATTATTTATATTTAATTACCTATATATGGGTGACGATCTTAAGTAGGACTTATTTTTGGGGTAGGGCTTATATTACGACCATCCTGAAAAATCATGCTAGGGCCTATTTTCTGACTAGGTCTTATTTTCAGGGAAATATGGTATAGTTACTTAATTATGAGTTGCAAAGCATGTGGTTTAGCGTAGCTGCTAAGATCTGATAGCTCTCACTACTAATCATTAATCACATCTAAATGAGTGGGGTGCTACTGCATCTCCATAAGGAATTAGCAAGTTTAGACCAAGTTATCCATTTTGAACCTTCTTGTTGAAATGTCTGTATTTTGCCTGATAGAATCAAAACAATAGCTAGGTTATCTGGTGCCTTATGAAGTCATCCAGACATGTACTGCCTTCATTTACTTACGGCTGAGGAGCAAAAAAGAGAAAAGAAAAAGCAAACTTCTTAAAGTTGAGGACCAAAAATGCACTTGTTCTAAAATTTGTAGGAAGCTTCTTACTGCAAGCAAAGAAAGCTACTTGCTACAGATTACATTACCATACACTAAGTCCTTCAGCACTTCATTCATGACTGTAAATGGAGTATCGGCATTTAGTTATGAAGCTGCAATACTCTCACAGCTTCAAAAAACAATGCAGGTATTGCACCCCTGCACCATCACCACATGCCTTCTAATAGCTTGCACCAAGAAAGCCACCCCCTTTGCCCCAGAATCCCATCTTCTCCAATATGCCCTTAGCAATACAGCCCATTAAATTGTTCTACTCAAACCTAGTAAGGCTGAAGCCCCAATTTACAGTAAGGGATTATACAATATTGGCTGTCCAATGTCATTAGTAACATTCACCTTGCACTTACGTTTTAGCCATTACATTTTGGCTGTATTAAACCTTAATGATGATTGCCTTACCCTGTGGAGAAAGTGGCTCTGAGCCAAGAATGGAATGGCATCTATTGAGATACCAAAATGTAAGTATGACTACCTCAATACTTGCAGAAAGGGGAACATTGGCTTCTTCCTGGGCCTAAAATGCTAGAGACAAGAGTAGAATGATCCATACTTTAACATACCAATAAACTCAGGAGGTTGACTTCTACCACTGCTATTAATAATTTGAAAGAAAAACAGCATGGTTCCTCATTCCGTAGGATAAAGATAATTTATTGCCTTTTCATTGTCTTCAACCAATTGAGGGTTTACCCATACTCTAAAGGAAAAAGAATCTTAGAGAGAATATTTTGTTTGCTAATATTAATCCTGCATTAAAAGAGAACCCCAGTAATCTCCATTTTAGAAGATCAGGAACTATCCTTTCCTTTAGCTTGCTCATATTTTTATTTCATAGTAGACCACCCTGATCCATAACCACAATCTCAGATATTTAAACAAAACGGGGCCTCATTGATTGCATATGATCTGTAATAACCTGAGTAGTATTTTGTTTTGTAACCAGGTAAATACTGATTGGCTGATATTTAATATGTAATTACAGAATTTACTATACAGGTCAGAAACTCTCAAATCCTCTTTGACTGTTCAAGATATTTAAATAACAGTAACACATTTTTTGCATGTGTTAATAGTTTGATTCAAAACTCAGCCTTGTTAATTACTACAAATACTGTCCTTTTTCTCAATATGCTATAGAAAAAACTCTAATGTCAAACTGAAAAAGCATAACAAAATTACACTACATGACAAAAAAACTAGTGGCATCAATATTTTAAAGAGATCACACATCTTATACCTCCTTTTTTCACTGTTTTAAAAGGAATGACATCACCCTATTATAAAGTACCCTGACGGATGGATTAGTTCATAGATGTTTTACATAATTAAAAACCAGAAAAAACATCCTACTTTATTCTATGGAATGCCTTTTGATCCTGTTAAGATAAAGAACCTCTTTGGCCTTTTGCAATTTTTTGCTGAGGAAAGTGCATGAGATATCATATGGAAGTTTAATGAGGATTGTCGTTTTCTAGTGAAAGAAGACAGCTTGTTCATTCTAGTAGACAGAACTATAGCATGGAATTTAGTTCACACTTGACTGGTCTATCTGAGGATGCATCATTTGGATCTTTGTAAGGTTTATGAAGCAAGATAACATGGTTTTGAATAAATCAGCCTGGACTATTTGCAGCTCAAACACAGAGAGACAATTTCATCTACCATGCATTTATGCCATTCAGACCCTGTGCCGTGTCAGGAATAAAGGAGTTTATTTCTGTTTTTCATTCATCCACTGTAGTCAAAAATTCCAGAAACTTCCTGCCTGTATTGTCAAGTCACCTCAGAATAACCAAACCTAAACAAGAAATACTCAGGTCCTGTGGTACAGAGGAATAAAGACCTTGCTCTCCCCCCTGGTGGCCTGGGTTCAACTAGAAGCACATGACCAAATGGGGAGTATGAAAATGAGTTGCCAATACCATCTAGCCTCTCTTGGATGGGGGTGGGGGTGGAGTACTGCCTAGGCTTGCTGGAAAAGCTACTTTAAATGCCTGGTGAGTTTCATGTAAGGCTGATACTGAAAACTGTCTTCAATTATTGCACTATAACACTTGTTAGTTAACATGTTTTAAACTACTGTGAAATAAATTAGCCATGTCTTTCAATGCTGAAAAGGAGTGGACATATCTGAGATGTAAAGGGATTGGTTAGAATAGGGGCTATGAAAGAGGAGGCAGAAAAATTAACATTAGTCAATAGTATAGCACTTGTACTGAAGAGAATTCATTAGATAGATGAGCATGGAGTTAAAATTAGGTGGAAACAGAGTTTCAGAATGCAGGTGCAAGTACAGGAAAGGATCTATCAATGGTGGAAAGATTCAAAAGTGGCCTATTTAAGGTGGAGGTAGAATTAAGTGCAGTGTCATGACTGGCAATAAAGAGTTCAGCACTGAAGAAAGAGAAGATATAGCCAACTAAGAAACGTAAGGCAGCATAGTCTCTAACAGAGCAGTGCTAGTACTGATTATAGTATGATGAAGGATCGATAAGTAAATCTCAAGACTGCGATTAGAACATTTGTAAAACTGAGGTACAGTGGGAATTTCTGTGAGCAACAAGGAGGACAACAAACTCAAGATTAGGGATAGGAAGATTTCTATCTATGTAGTTTTCATATTCTGCCTTGAAAAGCTTTGTGATGCTATAAGCCAGTCTGAGTTGAATGAGAATGTTATTTATAGCACTGTCTATGTGTTTATTGAAAGTAACTGTGCTCTCCAGGTGAATGCACTGCATACCCTATACACCTGCGGGGTAACCTTAGTGTCTTAATGTCGTCTGTTTGTGGTATGGCTATTCTGACCTTTTAGGAAAGATTTACTAAAGGGAGTGTAAATAATCACATTTCAAGTATCTAACCCACTACATTTACACAAGCAATACAAACAGTTCTTCCCACAGACCCCCATCCCTGCATCTAAGACATATATGCATCAAACTTCTCAGGAGGACTGTACCTATTTTCAGACCTAATTTAAGCCTGCACATAATGTAAGTATTTTTAGAGGCATGTCCCTGTTTCAGGTTTGATTTAACCCTTCCCATACTTTTCTGAATCATCTGTCATTACACTTAATTTTTTATTTCCTGTGCTTGTTCATTTTTTTAAGTTTACACCAAACACAAATATATGTCAAGGCTGGTCAAACAGGACAATGCACCTAAGCTTCTTGAATTTAAAATTACCATAGGCAATATCCCATACCGCTTCCTTGCAAGCTGTAATTCTCCTTCTATGACCCAGGAAACCCTTAACATGTATTTACGCTTGCTGGAAAAACTCACTATCCAACCCAATACCATATTCAGGGGTGACTTTAATTACCCCACTATTAACCGGGAATCATATACAACAGCAAATGTTCAGACACAGAGATTCCTGGATGTTATAAACACAAACTTCCTGGACCAGAGATGCAAACATACCGGATCTGGTCCTTACTAACATGGGAGAGTGCTACACATTCCCTAATGCAATGTCTTCTCTGGTAAGGTCAGACCACAAAACATACTCCTTTGAAGTAAAAATGAAACCCAGAACTCCACCTTTACAAAGCTGTTAGTCACAAGTGGAGTCAAGGGTAGGTTATATATACTCAACCTGGTGGACTTCTATGGAAGGTCAGCAAAGCAATGGATGATCATTAAACCATTCATACTGCTTCCATATTAAAAATGAAGAGTTTATGTAGGTAATCTACTGAATTAGATGAATGTGTTTTAATAAGGTAGATTTTATAGTATTATGTTATTTAAGGTATGCTTCTGCTGCTAAAGTACTACTGTTTTACTTTTGTTTTAATATAAAAAATACTTAAATATTATTGTCTAATATTTAACATTTTGATATATATTCTTATATACATGTTTAATATATTTATATAATGTTAAGAGTTTCAGCTATCCACATTAATAATTATGACTTACATTTTAGATAATACAAAATTTAGTTAATTATTATGCTTGTTTAAAAATATCTGGTTTTATTGTTTTTAAAAGACAATACAGCTTTAATTTTTGTAAATGAGTACCACCTGCTTAACTTGAATTAGTATTTAAATGGTGGTAGATGCTGAGCATTCCATCTGAAGAAGTTCATGGATTTTATTTGAACAAAAAGCGCTTTATGGAATAAAGGCTGTAAAACACAGTGACGGTTGCCAGTTGTCTATTTGGTGGAATAGTTTTTCAATTTTCGTGTTTTTTTGTGGTTTTTTTACTAGATAAAACTAGGTCAGACCACAACCCCAGCTCCAAACATAACCAACTCTACTGATAGTATTGCATCCTGAGTTAACTTTCATTTTAGCAATGCTATCCTATCCCTTGTAAAAAAAACAACAGTACTACCCCTCTATCCATACTACAAAGTCAATAGAAAAACCTCAAATCCTTCTCAATAAAACCAATACAAACAAACTCCATAAAGAAACTTCTGTCCAGACTAAAGCCCTCATCTCTTGCTGCTGACCATCTTCCAAATGATTTTTTTTTAAAATAGCATCAGATGCCATCTCCTACCCCATATCTATCCTAATTAACCAGTCCATTACTGAACGATGTATCCCGAAACTCTGGAAAGTCTCTTACATCTTCCCTTTGCACAAAAGCGGCACCTCTACAGAATTCTCAAATTACCAACCAATAGCTATTTCCCTATTGCTAAAATCCTTGAACAATGCATCCACAAACAACTACTTGATTATCGAATAGACATTAGCCTCCTATCTGCATCCCAACATGGTTTTAGACCAAAGCATAGCACTACCACTGGTCTTGTCAGTTTTACTAACTCAATTAACCAGCTTAGAAATTCCGGCCACCTTGTATCTGCTATCTTTCTTGACACGTCAAAAGTGTTCAACACTGTTTCCCAGCAAAAGCTGCTCAATAAGCTAGCCTCATTAAACCTCTCCCAAACGGCCCTCTACTGGTTTTGTAGTTATCTATCTGACCACCAACAGGTAGGAAAGTGGCAAGATGAACTTTCTACCTTATTACCTGTCACTGTCAGTGTACCTCAAGGATCAATACTCAGACCAGTACTATTCATCATTTTCACCAACAAACCCTTCACAGCTACCAAACATGTGACCATCGTTCAATACACAGATGACTCCTTCCTCATATGTTCAGCTCCTGCCTTACCAGAACTCTTACAAACGACCCAGAAAGCCTCCTTTAATATTGAAAACTACCTGTCGGACTCCCAAATTCTTCTTAATCCTAATAAAATTCATGCTCTTCACTAGTAACAAAACACACAGTCACTGTCTACCCTTCACCATCTGCTCCTCCATCAAAACTATAATAGAACCTGCTGAACGCACCAAGCTCCTCAGTGTTACAATCAACAAGTCTTACATTTGACAAATGCCTATAACTGTCAAAAAGAATCATATCAAGCTAGGCTCACTCTACAGGGTCAAGCCTTTTCTGACCAGTGCCACCAGAAATTCCATAACTAAGATTCATCTACTTCCCACCATTCTACACGCCTCTCCAATATTCGCAAATCTCAGAAAAACGGATTTAAATAAATTCAAGTCATGTTATAACAAAACAGGAAGATTTGTCATGTATCTCCCTAATGAATCACACCGTTGCACTTCACTGCACCAACTAAAATGGTTTGAATTATCTAATCGTCAAACCTTCAACCAATTAATTTTCACTCACAATGTCTTTCACCATCCAAACAACTGCCAGCTCTCAATGACCTAGTTCAGCTCAATTACAGCAGTAAATCCCTAAGATATACTAACAAAGTCCTACTAAATATAACCAAATCCAACACTAGCTATGGGGACTCCCTGTTATCAAACAAAATATCTAAGTACTGTAATTCCATACCTCAAACAATAATCAATATCACCAACACTTTCAAGTTTAAACTGCTACTAAAGGAATACCTCCCCCACAACTGGCTCTGTTCTTGTACTAAACTTGGATGATCAATCACATAATTACTCTTCACCCTTACATACTGTCACACTCTCTTTTATTCCTAGACTATCATACTATATCAGTCCCCCTTCAACCTATTCCTCTCCTCTCCAGTACTTAACCTCAAGTGTTCTTATCCAGTCTATAACAAGATTGCACTGCAGTAGTACTCAGACGTATGCTGTGACCATATTGATAATTACTCTGCTGTTCCTCCCCTGTCAAGTATTATTTCATGTCAGCATTTACATGGAAAAATATATATGCTATTTTATATTATAACTTTATATCTGAACCATTCATGTCTATAATATGTAATGCATAATCACACCTCATCTTTGCTTGTAAGTATATATAATGTATTACTTCTCTTGTTAAAATTATTTTATAATGGATCCTTTCTCTCTGGGCCTCCACTGAAAATGCACCAATGGCCCAATCAGACTTTCCCAGTAAAGAAATGTAAAATAAACAAAATAAATAAACCTACTGACAAACAAAGTCAGCTATATCTCTACCCTTTTCTCCCCCTCAACCTCCCATCAGGAAATACCATAAAATATAACTCACCTTACTATGATTAGGAAACAGGTCCTCAGTGCTCTATCTAATGCCAGAAACACTGTATCAATGCACCCAGACATTGGCCTAGGATGCCTTCTAAATAGCATGAAACATGACCTATCAGGCCCTCTGAAATTTCTAGTTAACTGTAGCCTCCAAACAGAATTGATGCCTCACAAATGGAGAACAACAACAATCATCCCTCTGAACAAATTTGGGCCATCTACAGACCCTGGAAACTATAGATCCATAAGGAGTCTCACTAGTCTCATATGCAAATCCATAGAAAGAAGTATTATGTAAACTGATCATTAATGACACAGAAAACCTCCAAACAGTGGACCCAATCCAATTTGGTTTCATGGGCAGATCATGTCTACTCAACCTGGTGGACTTCCCTGAAGGGTCAGCAAAGCAATGGATGAGGGCTAAACCATTCACACTGCCTACCTTGACCTGGGCAAGGCATTTGACACAATACCCCATGTAGGCATTATTGACAAACTCATGGGGTTAGATATAAACCCTTATGTCACCCATTGGATTACCAGCTGGCTTACAGACAGGACTCAGGAAGTTATAACTAAGGACTCCACCTTTACAAAGTTGCTAGTCACAAGTGGAGTCAAGGGTAGGTTATATATACTCAACCTGGTGGACTTCTATGGAAGGTAAGCAAAGCAATGGATAATCATTAAACCATTCATACTGCTTAGCTTGACCTGGGCAAGGCATTTGACACAATACCCCATTCGCACATTATTGACAAACTCAAGAGGTTAGATAGATACCCTTATGTCACCCAAAGGATTACCACCTGGCTCATAGACAGGCCCCAAGAAGTTATAACTGAGGACTCCACCTTTACAAAGAGGCCAGTCACAGGTGGAGTCCCTCAGGGATCAGTCCTGTAACCACTGCTTTTTGGCATTTACTTCTCTGATGTCAAGGTGAATGTCAAAGGCCTCCAGCTGACTAAATGTTCATATAATTAGAAATTAGGAACCCTTTCTTATTTGCAATGGTGATGGACAGGTTGACAGATGAGATCAAACAGGAGCCCCCGTGGACTATGATGTCTGCAGATGACATTGTGATCTGTAGTGAGAGTAGGGAACAGGTGGAGGAGACCCTGGAAAGGTGGTGATATGCTCTAGTGAGAAGAGGAATGAAGGTCAGCAGGACTAAGACAGAATATATGTGTGTGAATGAGAGGGAGGATAGAGGAATAGTGAGGATGCAGGGAGTAGAGGTGGTGAAGGTGGATGAGTTCAAATACTTGGGATCAACAGTTCAGAGTAATGGTGAGTGTGGAAGAGAGGTGAAGAAGAGAGTACAGGCAGGGTGGAGTGGGTGGAGAAGAGTATCAGGAGTGATTTGTGACAGACTACCAGTAAAAGTGAAAGGGAAGGTTTACAAGAGGGTAGTGAGACCAGCTATGTCATATGGGTTGGAGACAGTGGCATTGACAAAAAGGCAAGAGTCAGAGCTGGACGTGGAAGAGTTAAATATGTCAAGATTTGCACTGGGTGTGATGAGGGTGGACAGGATTAGGAATAAGTATATTAGAGGGTCAGCCCAGGTTGGAAGGTTTAGAGACAAAGCCAGAGAGGCAAGATTACATTGGTTTGGACATGTGCTGAGGAGGGATGCAGAGAATATTGGGAAAAAGATGCTAAGGATGAAGTTGCCAGGTAACCGGAAAAGAGGAAGGCCTAAGATAAGGTTTATGGATGCGGTGTGAGAGGACTTGCAGGAGGTTGGTGTGACAGAGCAGGATGCAGAGGACAGGAAGAAATGGAAACAGATGATTCGCTGTTGCAAACCCTAACGGGAGCATCTGGAAGGAGAAGAAGGAACAGTCATAGACTCTATCACTGACACTATTGTTCTCCAGGAAGAGCTGACAGAGACAACTTGTGTCAGAGCATGGACTAAACTAAATGCTAAGTAATGCATAGTAGTATTCTTCAGGAAGGCATCCACCCCTGGTAGCTACCATTTTGATAACACACCTCTAAGAAATGACCCAGTAGTCAGGGACTTGGGAACACACATAGACAGTAATCTAGTCCTTGACGATCACATGTCTACAGTAGCAAAGAACTCATTCTATGTTGTGCAACTTATACACAAAGGTATGGCATTTATATCCAATGAGGTCATTCTTCCACTGCAGTCACCATTCATCAGACTTATCACTGACTACATTGTCCCCCTTTGGTATGTACCTAACCAGGCACATCCAATAATTGCAATGTCCACTGAGGTTCCTCACTAAAAGAACATGTCCTATGAATTCCCTCAAATCCTTAGCTCTGTATTCTATCTACTACAGGTTGTTGAGGGGGGATCTATGCCTGCCATGCAAGACATTGCCAAGCCCCACCCTGATAGATCTGCATATCTGCAAAACACACATCACCAGAATTACCCATAAGATTTAAAACCTTGCCCGTGATGTAAATGGGACCTGTTGGAGAGACAGGTATATATCCCAGAAACTGTCCTTTCTCTGGAACAGGCTGCCTATCCATGTGAAGAAGAGTTCCTTCCTAACGAAATTCAAGTGCAACTTGGACAATTTGATGAGGAGCAGGAAGTTCATTCCTGGCTTGGTACCTATTTCTGTAATGGACACAGGCCAACAGTAAATGGTTGATATGCCAGGTCCCTATTTGTAAATGTTTCATCTCCTAATCCCTTGCCTACACTAATCAAGAGTACCGGAACTTGTCAGAGATGTGGGATGCATGGCTAGGCTTAAAAAGGCCCTTGTAGTCATTCCCATAGCACACACCTATGAACATATGAAAGTATGAAACTATAAAGCCAACTTTTCTTGATTGTCATATTAATTATATCCTTGCATTTCTGAATCCCATATTTTCTTTGTAAATGGCTCTAAATATAAAGCAAATAACAAAGAGGAAAGAGAACACCCCTGCCTGGTCCCTCTTTTCAAACACAACTTATCAGCGAAGAACCCTCCCACTTTAATTATTGTCTCTGATCCTTTATATAGCCTCCAAATTAACATTATAATTGTATCAGTGAATACAAATGCTTCCATTGCCCTACTCATGAAAGCCCAGAGTACTCTGTTGAATGCTTTCTCTGCATCAAGAACCACTAACAAAAGATGTACTTTGCTACATTCTGCTTCCCTTTGGATCAGCTTCATTATATTAATGTTGTCAAATGTTTCCCTCCCCTCCAGAAAACCACATTTATTCATTTCTATCAATTCTGGCAACACATTTGCCATTATTTTAGCTAGTATAGATATAAACACTTTATAATCATGGTGTAAAATTGAAATGGGTCTTTAGATTTCTTCCAAGATATTGGTGCTTTCCTTCTTTGAAAATAAAGCTAATTAAGATCTTTATCTCTTTCTTCCCTCCTAATTTCCAAACATCCACAGGAATACCATCTGTTGCTGGAGACTCCAACAGATTGTTTATATATCATCGTTTTTATCTCATCTCCTCCTATTTGATCTGTTACTTGTGGAGCCTCATCTGCCTCTAACCTTGGTATAATTAAGTCTTTCACAAATATCTCCATTTGTATTCCTTCTTTTTTCCACATTTTTCTGCTTATAGGTTCATATGTTGGTACTAGGCTATCAGCCCTAGGGCCTATACAAGCCTAGCCATTACAGATTAAGGATATAATTAAGGATATAATTAATACAGATTTTCATAACATTTTCAAAATATCTATTATACCTCTACAGGATCTCTGGTTATTTTTTGTAACAGGCTCCCTGAATTTGGTGACTACTTTTTCTACTTTCAGTTGCCTTACTCACTGTTCTAAAAGTTCATGTGTTGTTGAGTTACTATCAAAAATATTTGTTTAACAACAGTCTTTCTAAGGTCATGCATATTATCCAAATACTCCCTCCCCTAGATTCAGCAAGTCCTGCACGATTAGTGTAAGAAGTAATGTTGGCAATATGGCGGCCGAGCAATCCACGTACGTGCTCGTTTGATGTACATGAGCGCTCTTGCACTAGTTCTGCACGTTCCCAGCCCCTGTATGCAAATTACTCCATTTGCAAGTGAAAAACATGCAAATGAGGTAAATCTGCTATCCAGGAAGCTGGAACCAGGCCGTGCAGGACTAGCGTAATTTGTAGAAATGTACTCGGTTAGTAACCAAGTACAATTCTGCAAAATCCATAACGGAGACATAACAGCTCCAAATAAAGGCTGCATATCATTGAGGAAGCATGCCAATGGCCAAGTATAAAACCATTGGCATTGCAAACAATACAAAAAATAAAAAATGCAACTTTTATTTTATTTTCACCGATCTCGGCTGTTTAAGCATAGGGCAGTGGCGTGCAAACGTGATCTGTGGGAAAATAAGAAAATAAACCTAAACCAAGCATTCTAACTAAAATCAGTATTCTGCCATACAAGTCAATGGCAGGCAAAATACAACCTGGCCAATGAATAGTGGTTGCTAAAGGGGGAGGCTCAGTGTGACACATGTAACTATGCATTAGCAGGCAATCCTATGCAAATGAGGGGAAGGATAGTGAATCTCAGTTTTCCCCAGCATGTGAGGCAGTTCCCAACAGTGTAAGAGTATGAATAGCTGAGTGCAAGACTAGGAGTTAGGTGACATCATGGGTGGGTGTGTCAGGCATACTGTAAGCGGATAAGAGCCCTGTGGCTCGGGTATGCTCCTAGCTTAGCACAGCTAAGCTAGGGTGTGTGCCTAAACCTGCCTAGCACTCTTTACAAAGTGTAAGTGGGTTTTACAGGAAGAAAAAAGAAGTTAAACCAGGAAATAGCAGCAGTGTCCACATTTGAGTACTCTGTTTGTGTGCCGGTCCCCCGGGCTTAAACAGAAGGGCAATGGGAAGGGAAAACATCAGTAGGAAGGCAATCAAAGAGAACGAGCTTAGCTGGCAGGTAAAATGTATCAGAAGCAGCCAATTACACAGGCAGCAGCCCAGCCCAGAACACTACAATAAACTAAGCAAACACCTTCCCCACTGGTTTTTCCCACACTCTACACTATCGGTGTATACAAGTGGGGACATTTTAACAAACAAACCTACAAAATGAGAAGGGCTGAAGCAGGCAACATAGAACAACATGTGCAAGAGGCTGAGGGTGGTGAGGATGTGAATGCTGTTGAACAACCCACAGTAAGGAGACGGAGAAGAGTGTACAGACCCAGGGTAACCTACCAGGGGCTACATGAGCTGGAGATAGTGGAGCGCTATAGAGTAGACAGAGATCTCCTACAGCAAACAGTTGAGCTGTGCCCGCCACACCTGACACACCAAACTGACCGAGGGAAACCCATCCCACTGGATACCAAGGTATGTGTAGGCCTAGGCATACTAGCCACAGGTATCTCCCAAAGCACAACTGGGGATATCATGGGGCTCTCACTGGCATCATTATCCAGAGTATTCCACCAGTTCCTGGATGCCATGTCAGCACATACCAGTGAGCATGTATATTTCCTCAACACCCGTGAGGTGTTGACCAGCAATATGCATCTCGTCTACCAAATAGCAGAATACCCTGGGGTAGTGGGTGCTATAGACTGCACGCACATATGCATCAAAGCACCACCTGGTGAGCAGGGTAGGGACTACATCAACCGCAGGGGCATCACCTCCATTAACTGCCAGGTTGTATGTGATGCCCAGGGCATTATAATGAATGCGTGTGCTGGTTGCCCTGGAAGCTATGATGATTCCCACATATGGCATCTGATGCAGCTATACCAGAGATGTGCCAATGGGAACATCCCCTATGGTCACATAGTGGGGGATGCTGGGTACACACTGGCGCTGTGGCTGATGGCACCCATCAGAAATACACACACACCTGAAAGTGAATGCCATAATGAGGTGCACACACAGGCTAGACATATAATAGAACATGTGTTTGTGATGCTCAGGTCATGTTTCCAGTGTCTGGACACATCCAGTGAAGCCTTGCAGTATTCACCACCTACATGTACCCAAATTGTTATGGTATGTGCTATGCTACACAATATGATCCTGCGGAAACAGCTGCATTGGCAACAGCATGGGGCAGGGCCGCAGAGCCCCCCATCAATGCCAAGGCCTGCACAGGCACAGAATGACTTGGAGGAAGAAGACCCTGAGCCTGCCCCAGTAGGCAGAAGGAGGCATGCCCAGTATGCCCTGACCTTGGCAAAGAGGCAACGCATAGCCCATGCACTGGCACAGTAGGGCCCCAAGGAATGACACCTCTCTCTGACTCGCACATACAGTAAAAGGGATGCCAAACATGACACCACCTGTGCTCAACCATGTATAGGGAGTGTACTATGTGCATCCAACATAGGCAGCCCTCCAGCTCCATCTGCAAGTCTGGCACACCCACAAGGTAAGTCAAGCAACTTACCAATTGCCAAATGGAGTAGAATGTGTTGTCACCTGTAGCTATGGTATGGATGTGAGCATGCAAGGGAATTGGGTGGCTGAATGTTATGGCAGCAGATTGTAGACACCCATAGTGGTACCCTGACATGTGTAACACATACTGGAATCACCATAGTAGCCAGTACTACACAGGGTGACAAAACCCACTGCAGGAATTGTGCTGAGCAACATGTGTGTCCATATGATCCAAACATGCCAGTCAGGCTGGTTCACATACCTAACAACAGTCGCAGCAAGCAGGACAGGTGTAGACAAACCCAAACAGGGCCTGTGCCATGGCCCCAGAATGATGGCTATGGTTAACCCCACCCCCAGGCCTACACAGACAGACCACAGCAGGGAAGGCAGTGGGATGTTAGTTCTGAAAGGTAGGAAGTCAGACAATAATATGTAGGGCAACCAAAGCCACGATCTGTAGTACACTGGTGTGCCTCTAGTCAGCATGATAGTTAGCAATACAAAATGAAATGGAGTACATGACATACCAGTACAGTCATAACAAATGTGTACATGTGTCACTTGTGCCCCACATCCTACATAGCAATGTAATAACAGTCAGGTGTGCCCCCCAAACCTGTGTAGAAATGTAGAAATAGTCAGGTGTGCCCCCCCCAACCTACATAGTAATGCAATAACAGTCAGGTGTGCCCCCCCACTCCTGCGTATAAATGTAGAAATAGTCAGGTGTGCCCCCCTGCTATGCAGAAATGTAGTAACAGTCAAAGCCAACTGATCAATGGATACCCTGCAGAACACAGCATGCTACCTGTCGGTGTACAACACAAAGGTCAACACTGCAGCACAAACTACCTGGGCACGATCGACACATCCAGTACAGATGGCCATACTGGGCATGCTCACACACTGGCAATGTCAGTGAACAACATACTGAAAGGTCATACTGGGTATGCTCACACACAAAGGCCATGACTGCAAACACCAGTGGACCAGACATATCTGGCAGTTGCAGATGTTAGTGCAGACACTCGTCAGTATGCACCACTCATGCCTTGCACACACGGTGGATAGGAATACAGACATATATGTCAGGGTGACACACTATAATAAGCCAAAGGTAGACGTACATAAATGTGTGGAAGATGATGACTGTGACAAGGTGCCATCCAGGTCTGTCCCACCCAGCACACAGCAAAAAGGGCCCCAAACACATGAGGTGCAGATGTCACTCACTGCAGATACTAGCCTCTGGTATCTGTCAGCATTACAGACTATGTGGTGCATGTACAACTGTACAAGGAAGTAGTCATCTAGCAGCTGTATACACATATCTGTGACATATGACCCTGTCTGTGCCTACATGTGGTGTGTCAACCCATACATGAATGGGTTATGGCCCATGCACACACCACCCTCCCCATAGCCCTACTATGACAAGCCTGCTGAGGTAATACAATGTGAAATACACCTTTGGGAGAGTTGTAGCCCAGTAATCTCTATGGCGCATCCCATAACTGTGTACTGCTGTAGTGTGATAAACTAGTTAGGTAGGAGGTCTAACCTCAGACTTGGCAACTGTGTGTGTGAGTGTGTGTGTGTTTGTGTGCATGTCTGTCTGTCTCTGACTGAGTAGAGAGCAATGCTTTTTAGGGTACTCACACTCCTTGCAATTCATATACTCGACTTTGACAAGGCTGCTGATTTCACCCACCTAGAAATACACCTCTGGGAAGGCTGCAGCTCAGTGATCTCTGTAGCATGTCCTGTAACTGCGTACTGCTGTAGTGTGATAAAGTAGCTAGATAGGTGTTCTAACCCCAGACTTGGAAAGTGTGTGTGCGTGTTTGTCTGTCTCTGACTGTGTAGAAAGCAATGCTTTTTAGGGTACTCACACTCTTTACAATTCATATATTTGACTTTGGCAAGGCTGCTGATGTGACCCACCTAGAAATACACCTCTGGGAAGGTTGTAGCCCAGTACTCTCTGTAGCGCATCCTGTAACTGTGTACTGCTGGATTGTGATTTAGAACTGTGGTAGGGTTCCATCCCCACCAATGGCAGTTCTGGATGTTTTATGCATGTTTCAATGTCTGTATACAGAGCAATACATTATAGGCTAGTCACATGCAGTACATTTCAAATGGCCTACTTTGTCAATCCTGCTGGTGTCATTCATTGTGGAATACAGCTTTGGGAAAGGAGTTCTCTAGTAATCCCTGTGGTGCATCCTATAACAGCTCCATGCTGTAGTGTGATAGAGACCTCGTTCAGGGGTTTTATACCCACACATGTTGGTTGTGGATATTTGTGTGTGTCTCACTGTCTGTGAAGGAAGCAATGCATTTTAGGGTAGTCACCTGCAGTACATTTCAAATGGCCTACTTTGGCAATCCTGCTGATGTAATTCATTGTGAAATACCTTTGGGGAAGGAGCATGTCAGTAATGTGGGTAGCACATACCATAACTGCATAGTGCTGTAGTGTAATAAACTAGTTAGGTAGGGGTTCTACTCCCAGACATAACAGGTGTGTGTGTGTTTTCATAACTCATATCCTGTGTAGAGGTGGTTATGAGCATGCGGCTAATGTGGAGCGGGTTTTGCATATTTCTTATATGGTGGCCCTACTATATATCACAATGTCCACCATACAAGGATAACATATGTGAAATAGCTGAGAGGCTGGGATGCAAAGCCATACCCATACATGTGACATCAAGGCCAGGCAATCACAGTTAACAACCCCAGTATTACCCAGAGCACACTCTTAACCCATGTCTCATACACACCCACATGCCTAGGCAGCAGCCAATATGTGGGTAGTACACTGCATATTGGCCACTGATAGTAACTATGGAGTGACAGCAGTGGGCTACAGAGGGCATGTCAGTCTGTCCAATATGCACATACATGCTGACAGTTCACCTCCCCCATATTCCCCAATGGAAACTTGCACCACCTGTGGTGCCATCACATGTGACCCACAACGAACATACCATGCCTGACAACATGTCACTGACACCAGGGAATGATGTTAGCATGCTATCAATGTAGGTGCAGAGTAAACCTGGTGCCCATTACCGGTCTCCACCACAGGTGGGCAATACTGGCACATATGATGAAAATCTGCTTTCACAATATGGGCCAGACACCCCAGGTACAGTTCCACATGTCACTGTACATGCATGTGGGAGGCATGTACATCCCAGACACTGTCTATGTAATGGACTAAGGAACACATACATGGCAAGCAATGCACAGCATTGACTACACACAATAGTCACCCAGGTGACTGGATGGGGATACAGTACGCACCTGTGTGGGCAACTGCGGAATCTACAGCCCTGAGACACAATGCAGACCATTGTCATGTGGCCTGATGCCAAGGTATACCCATTGCCTACCCTTGTATAGCCTGCTGCCACAGTCGAACACCACACACCCGTGCAGACATGCACACATATATGTCAGTACTGGCACCCTGTGTGTTTGTCTGTGTGTTGTATGGTGCGTATGTTCACATCCACACTCACTACAACCCCCATGGACATACTGAAGCATGCTGTCTGATGTCAGACACCTCCTCATACCCTTTGCCCATACAACCTCCGTATGACCTGTGTGGTGCATATGATGCCTGCACAGTGATGTCTTGTGGCAATCCCACTACTGAGTTGTACTCCCGGCCCTGCCAAGTGTGTTGATGTGTGTGTGTCCCTGTGAGAGTGTGGCTGTGTTGACACTGGCATCTGTTCATGCGAACAGGCACATGTATGTCACCTACCGTATAGCTACCATATACCTGTTTCAGATGTCACTCACCATCACATATATGTTCTGAGGACTCCACAACAGGTGGCGCATCCAATAACTGCATTGAACTGTGATAGCACTACAAAGTTGTCAGGGGTTTGATACCCTGTGCCGGTAGGTGTGTGACACAAACAAGCTGCAGTTTTACTCTCCTACCCCTCCCTGACATGTCTTTGCCTCTGTCTACCTCTCCCACTCCCTCTCTGGTGGATATGGAGACCTACACCTGCTTTGCTTAGGCAGCAGCATGTGCATTTTAAGTGATGCTCATGATCAGCTAATGGCCTTTGCACGAGTTGCAGCCCTCCCCTAGCTGATTGCATGTGGAACAGTTGTGGTAACATTCCCATAGTCAATTGCATGGAAACACACTCCAGTATCTAGGAATATCATGTTGGTGTTGGCCCTTGTCATTCACTGTGAGCAGCAACTAGATCTGGTGGTTGGCAAACAGCATCTGAGATGGATTGGGAATTTACCTCTAACAACATATACTGTGGGAACAGGGCAACACACAGGAGGGGGATGTGCCTGACCTGCCTATAGACTGTAAGTGCTGCTATACTGCATGTGGAATACTGTTGGTTTAACAGTGTGTGCGTGTGGATATGTTTTTCCTACATGTCTCCATACCTGCCATGTCAGTTCCATGTTCATGTGGAATTCCCATCTGCAGGGTCATCTGCAGATAGGGCAGTGTGTTGTGACTTTGGTTACATGTGTTACCAACAGAGCATCTATCTGTGGACTGCAGACGGTAGTGTGAGGATTGCAGTCTGTAGATGGTGAAAGCTGTGACAGTTACTGGCGTCTTATGCCTCATAGGACATATGTTGCCACAAACCCTGTTACAACAGTAAATGTATGAGGTTCTCACAGCAACATGTCATTATTGGCCCTGTGTATGTGCTGCCAGCCACAACTCTGTCAACCTGTGTACATATGTCGTGCGTGATGTGGTGCTTATGTGCTGCACACCATAATTATTGTCATCATATCTGCTAACAAGCCAGTGAGATATCAGACTGCTTCACATGTTATGTACAGTAGAGGTTATATTTGATGACATAACCTGGACATTCTGTGGATGTTTGTACAGTCCTTCCTGTTTGTGGGCATCAGTGTTACAGATGGCAGGTAGCAATACCTCTCACAGGAGAACCGGCACACTCAGGGCAGCTACATATTTGTAGGAGGTTCAGGAACTACAGACAGAGTGTGGGTAGAGTTGTGTTATGCTTTCTATAGTACTGGTGTTACAGGGCGTGTGTGTACATACTACTTTACCTTGGAATGCAGTCTGTCTGCATAGCTCTCAACTGTGGGCCTATCATCTTGGTGGCCAGTGGTGTGCCTATCATGTGTTGTCTGTCCGCCACACAGGTCCTGTGTCAGATATTTCACTGGCAGTGTGTGTGTGTTGAGTGCTTTGCACATATGACATGCTGTGGGGGGATGTTCCATAGTGGTCTGAGAGTATATCACACTGCCATTGCTACCATCAGTCCACTTCTGTTGTATCCCCCACATATAGTGGGGCTGGGGCCATATATATATGTGGGTGTCACCTACAGAATACATGTGTGCTCTTATACACTCCAGAGGCTAGTGTATGTAACAGTGGTATATGGCCCAGTATTATTGAGTCTGGGGGGGCACCATAAATGACCTAGACTGTTAAATATGTGGGGGTATCAGGGGTGAGCTGCCTTAAGGTATCTGGATGTAAAGTGCCATATACTTCACCTATATTTACATTACTTACATATATTTGGTTACTGCAAGCCTACTGCCTCCTACCAGACAGACTGTTCTGTTTATCAGTGTGCATGTGATGGTGTCAGTTATGCCTTGTTATTTCACAGTTACAACCCATTTGGTCACATGACATCTTTACCACCCACCATACCTCTCAACTTGGAAACATAAAAAATCTGGACAAGGGCCATGAAAAATAGCTACAAATCTGTGTGCTGATTAACATCTAATTTGCATACATAATTATGTAACCCCACCCACTCCGGTGGAATTGCAGGATACCAACTTTCAAACACAAACTGAAAAACAGACAACCAAACTATGGCACCAGAGTCCTCCTGCAGCCATTCCAATGGTCCATTATCTGGTTAATTCGCCCCATTTACCATAAACACTAATGTGTGCATACTGCTTTACTTCTACAATGATCATTTGGATTTTTTTTTTTACATTTTGCAGCATATCAATGCACAAACACTAACAGACATCTAATAAAGCAATGCTGTCTCACAATGAAAATAGACTTGGCATTAAAACTTCTTTGCCCTTGAAACTCATTCATTGCAACAGCATTGAAACCTGCACCACCTCCAAAGAAAATGCATCTAGCCAGTAGTGGATAAAGATTACCTTTGGGTTGTTTTCAAATCATTGGCCCCTTGTACACAAAACAAGAAACATACATGTGTTCTTTTCTTTAATACACCTTCCTTACTTTATTAAGTTATATTCCTTGTATAATGCAGCACACTTGTTAGACAGAGCACATTTTAAATTTATTGTTTAAATGAACATTTTTCCAGTAGGCTGTATTGTAGACAATGAAAGAAAATGCATGAACCAATAATTACAAAACTGCCCAATTCAGAACATTTCCATCATAAAAGTCTACTTCCACACCCAAACTATAAACAGAATGAAAGTAGTGTAAGCCATAGGCATCTTGCACAGTTCTCACACTTTTCAATTTCAGGGTTTTTTGGGGGGGAGGGGAAAAAGGTCAGAGACCAGGGACACATTTTAAACATTGCTTGTATAATTCTGGAAAGTTGCTAGAATGAAAGGTTGTGAAGCCACCACCATGCATGTTACCGGCAAGTCTTGAACCCAGAACACTACAGTCAGTGCAACATACCACTGTGCTAAATCAGCAGGTTAAACAATAGGAAGAGTGAAACTTAATGGCTATCATTTAGTGAATTCAGTTCTCACTTCTCACCATAGCTCTCAACTTCTTAGTACAAAAAACCTGGACAAACAACAAAGGCAATAATGGGGGAACAGTAAGCACAACTGACTTCTCACTCACCATAAAACCTGGAAAAAAACCAAAGCCAATAATGGGGGAATACAAATTCTGTTGTCACCATAGCTCTCAACTCTTAGCACAAAAAATATCTGAGCAAAGCTGAGAAATGGTGGTGGCTAGGGACTTGGGTTTGAGCCTGAATACCTCTAACCACCAGGTGCATTACATTGGGGCCATTTTCTCACACATGCACATACACA